>NC_089279.1:10776005-11076005 GCF_963678975.1 Dysidea avara | reverse complement strand
CGGATTACAAAGGTCGAAAACAATGTATTTCCAAGTCTGGGGAATGAAATTTTGTGTCGGATTATGGAGTACAGAGGTGTCAGATTACAGAGGTTGTTTCTATACAAAAATGTTGGTAAATGACATTTTGGTCGGATTAGAGAGGATTGTGCAGGTGATGGATTAGAGAGGTTCGACTGTACATCTACAGAAAATTATGTAGTTGCTCTTTCTAGACGTGAGGTTGAGCCAGGCTGTACGTACTACTAGCAAGTGTTAATATATGGTTTCTACAATTGATAGAGGTTCTGACTCCTGAGCTGCATCACAGGCTTATTGTTAGCCTCCTTGCAGGCCCCTAGAGGGATAGTTGTCTAATAAGTTAAAGTAAATAATTCATTACTGTATTTTATTTGTATTGATTTTCATTCTTGTTTGAATGCCATAATCTGGATGGCTTTAGTGTTAAAGACACAATTGTATTATCTCAAAACTACTATCCTATGTACCTGCTCAGTATAGTTAGCTGGAAACAAAATGTTTATCTTGGCAATTTTGCACATTCTCTGCAGCTGCATTATAGTGTTGCAATACATCTGATCACCTGATTAGTTCTATACATGTTTGTCACATGACGTGGTGGAGTGGGTAGCACAGTGTGTGGATGTATATGATATGACAAGTAGTGAATATGATTAAATATTTACCATAAAGGTAAAATCAGTCACTCTGGATAATCTGGTGTCACCACGACTAAGTCACACACTGCTATATTATAGCTGCTGTACAAAGGCAGTTACATGGAAGATAATAAAAATTCAAATGTTATACAGCTGGACAGATCCTACAAGTAGACCATGCACTCAACTCTGATTGCACCATTGAAGGTAACTTCATGCTAGTTACCATGCAGGGAACCAGTACATACTTCATAGCAAATGCTATTAAATAGCTGTACAATTAATAGTACAAGGTCTATTGGCAGGTTATATCAAGACACACGGTAGTGTGTCCTATGGCAGGTTATATCAAGACACACGGTAGTGTGTCGTGCGGCCCAAGAAGCCGGCGCGCAACACCCGTGAGTATATTGATGTTGTGTCCCTCATGCGTATTTTGCCCATACGCGTATGGGATATCCCATACGCGTATACTCGTACGGGGTGCCTGTACGCGTATGGGATGCCCATACGCGTATGGGACGATGTTTTGAAATAGGTTCCATCTTACTATGCACGCCTAGATCTTGTCCAAATAGCTTTGTTGCACTACAAAATCACTGTTATCTAGCTGTAACTGAATAAATTGGCTAGACGATAAATGATTTTAGAGGCGCTTAATTCGCTATCGACAGCTTCAATGGGTTGACATGGCGTGGAGAGAAAAATGACTTTTATAGTTTTACTGGAACTTGCATGAAGGTGTAGTACACAGTCTATTGTATGTGAATAAAACAGTAAAGCTAGCTATAGCATGATATCAAGTTTAATATAATATTTATTCTTACTAATGCAAAACTAACTTATAGATAAAGCAGCTGGTATCCTGAATCCTGATTTGAACTATCAGCACTTAGAAGAGTTAAAATTGCAAAGGTGCAACAAATGCAGGAGTGTATAGCTAATGTATATAGCTAGCTATTCTGGAACATGTGGGGGACACCCCAAAAGGTGTACTGGGAACATCCTTTTTAACAGTGTGGGTCATAAACAACATTATAACTAGAGAAAATTACTTCATTGCATGGGGCAATTAAGTAATATGTAGCATCACCGATAGCAACTGCTGAGCAACAATACCTCAAGGAGCCATCCAAGCAGGAAGTGAAGTGGCTATCCAGTCAACAATCGAACATGCTCCTAGCAACCACTCACCCATGTGGCCTTTGCCACACATGCATAGGGCCGGGGCTGATCCAGGGAGTGGATGGGGTGGCTAGGCACCCACCTTGCTTGGCCTGTGAATTGCATAGGCATGCCTTTACTTCCTGCCAAAAAACTGTGGCTATGCATTTACATACTAGTTTCATACCATTGACAGCATGTAGAGGAGAAGTGAGTCTATATAGCATAGGCAGTTGGTAGTAAGAATAGTTAAACAAATCCTAGACTTAAAAGATTTTCTTCTATAGTTTTAATCTCAGGAAGGTAGATATTCAAAAATTGGGAAGAATGCCCTTTTATTCCTAGCAGGGCATGCTGTGCAGTATGCTAGCCTACAGTGTACTAAGAGTACACTGTGACTCATCATGTGTTTATCTAGACTGTAAGTCGTACACCAGCCATAGATATGGTCAGTAGCTATCACCACCCTCATTATCTGATACATTGATCATGCTCGAGTCCTACTAAAACTCACTTTCATTTTGTCCATGTATATATTATCTAATCCAAAACAGCCAAGCTGTAAAAAAAGTGTGCGGCCCTCAGAAAGGCTATGGTGAAAAAAGATGTGAAATCCAAGGTGGCGGCCAAGAAATGGCTGTGATGGTAGGTTAATGGTAAAAATTTTAATAATAACAATTCAGGTAAATTTTGTGAAGCGGCACAAAAATTCACCTGAATTGTCGTTATTAAAATTTTTACCATTAACCTACCATCACAGCCATTTCTTGGCCGCCACCTTGGATTTCACATCTTTTTTCACCATAGCCTTTCTGAGAGCCGCACACTTTTTTTACAGCTTGGCTGTTTTGGATTAGATTTCATTTCTTTTTGTATTTGTATACCCCCAAAGCTGGCCTATGGCCAGCTTTGGGACTTTTTTAACCTATGTTTTTTTCTTTACTACAGGAAGATGAAAAGATGAAGTAGATGTACTTTAAATATTTTATCAGTAAATGTACAAATTATATATATAATGCATATGTGATCGGATTTGCGAAAGGGGTCTTCCACACACATCCAATTTGCCAACTTTGACAATTGATAACTTCAGATTGGAAAGAGCTATTGCCTTGAAATTTGGACAGTGGTGATTTCTTTGCAGCTGAACTCTCTACATGATAGTTTCTTTGTAGCTGAACTCTCTACAAGGTAATTTCTTCTAGCTGATCTCTCTACAGGGAGATTTTTTGTAGCTGAACTATCTACAAGGTAACTTCTTCTAGCTGATCTCTCTACAGGGTGATTTGTTTGTAGCTGAATTCTTTACAGGTGATTTGTTTGCAGCTGAGCTCTTTACAGAATGGTTTCTTTGTAGCTGAACTCTCTACAAAGTAACTTCTTCTAACTGATCTTTCTACAGGGTGATTTGTTTGTAGCTGAACTATCTACAAAGTAACTTCTTCTAGCTGATCTCTCTACAGGGAGATTTGTTTGTAGCTGAACTCTCTACAGGTGATTTGTTTGAAGCTGAACTCTCTAAATGATGGTTTCTTTGTAGATGAACTCTCTACAAGTTAACTTCTTCTAGCTGATCTCTCTACATGGTGATTTGTTTGTAGCTGAACTATCTACAAGGTAACTTCTTCTAACTGATCTTTCTACAGGGCAATTTGTTCGTGGCAGAATTTTATACAGGGTGATTTCTTTGCAGCTGAACTCTCTACATGATGGTTTCTTTGTAGCTGAACACTCTACAATGTAATTTCTCCTAACTGATCTCTCTACAGGGTGATTTGTTTGTAGCTGAACTCTCTACAGGTAATTTGTATGTAGCTGAATTCTGTACAGGTAATTTGTTTGTAGCTGAATTCTGTACAGGTGGTTTCTTTGTAGCTGAACTCTCTAAAAGGTAACTTCTTCTAACTGATCTTTCTACAGGGCAATTTGTTTCTGGCAGAATTTTCTACAGGGTGATTTCTTTGCAGCTGAACTCTCTACATGATGGTTTCTTTGTAGCTGAACACTCTACAATGTAATTTCTTCTAACTGATCTCTCTACAGGGTGATTTGTTTGTAGCTGAACTATCTACAAGGTAACTTCTTCTAGCTGATCTCTCTACAGGATGATTTGTTCGTAGCTGAATTCTGTACAGGTGATTTGTTTGCAGCTGAGCTCTTTACAGAATGGTTTCTTTGTAGCTGAACTCTCTACAAGGTAACTTTTCTAGCTGATGTCTCTACAAGGTAGCTAGTTTGTAGCTGAACTCTCTACATGGTGGTTTCTTTGTAACAGAACTTTCTACAAGGTGACTTCTTCTAGCTGATCTTTCAATAGGGTGATTTGTTTGTAGCTTCACTCTCTACAAGGTAACTTCTTCTAGCTGATCTCTCTACAGGGAGATCTGTTTGTAACTGAACTTTCTAAATGATGGTTTCTTTGTAGCTGAACTCTCTACAAGTTAACTTCTTCTAGCTGATCTCTCTGCAGGGTGATTTGTTTGTAGCTGAATTCTGTACAGGTGATTTGTTTGCAGCTGAGCTCTTTACAGAATGGTTTCTTTGTAGCTGAACTCTCTACAAGGTAACTTCTTCTAACTGATCTTTCTACGGGGCAATTTGTTTCTGACAGAATTTTCTACTAGGTAATTTCTTTGCAGCTGAACTCTCTACATGGTGTTTTCTTTGTAGCTGAACTCTCTACAAGGTAACTTCTTCTAGCTGATCTCTCTACAGGGTAACTTGTTCGTAGCTGAACGATCTACAAGGTAACTTCTTCTAGCTGATCTCTCTACAGGGAGATTTGTTTGTAGCTGAACTCTCTACAGGTGATTTGTTTGAAGCTGAACTCTCTAAATGATGGTTTCTTTGTAGATGAACTCTCTACAAGTTAACTTCTTCTAGCTGATCTCTCTACATGGTGATTTGTTTGTAGCTGAACTATCTACAAGGTAACTTCTTCTAACTGATCTTTCTACAGGGCAATTTGTTCGTGGCAGAATTTTATACAGGGTGATTTCTTTGCAGCTGAACTCTCTACATGGTGGTTTCTTTGTTGTTGAACTATCTACAAGGTAACTTCTTCTAGCTGATCTCTCTACAGGGTGATTTGTTTGTAGCTGAACGATCTACAAGGTAACTTCTTCTAGCTGATCTCTCTACAGGGAGATTTTTTTGTAGCTGAACTCTCTACAGGTGATATGTTTGAAGCTGAACTCTCTAAATGATGGTTTCTTTGTAGCTGAACTCTCTACAAGTTAACTTCTTCTAGCTGATCTCTCTACATGGTGATTTGTTTGTAGCTGAATTCTGTATAGGTGATTTGTTTGCAGCTGAGCTCTTTAAATAATGGTTTCTTTGTAGCTGAACTCTCTCAAGGTAACTTCTTCTAGCTGATGTCTTTACAGGGTCACTAGTTTGTAGCTGAATTCTCTACATGGTGGTTTCTTTGTAACTGAACTCTCTACAAGGTAACTTTTTCTAGCTCATCTTTCTACAGGGTGATTTATTTGTAGCTGAATTCTGTACAGGTGGTTTGTTTGCAGCTGAGCTCTTTAAAGAATGGTTTCTTTGTAGCTGAACTCTCTACAAGGTAACTTCTTCTAGCTGATGTCTCTACAATGTCACTAGTTTGTAGCTGAGCTCTCTACATGGTGGTTTTTTTGTAACTGAACTCTCTACAAGGTGACCTCTTCTAGCTGATCTTTCTACAGGGTGATTTGTTTGAAGCTGAACTCTCTACAAGGTAACTTCTTCTAGCTGATCTCTCTACAGGTAGATTTGTTTGTAGCTGAACTCTCTACATGATGGTTTCTTTGTAGTTGAACTCTCTCAAGGTAACTTCTTCTAGCTGATGTCTTTACAGGGTCACTAGTTTGTAGCTGAATTCTCTACATGGTGGTTTCTTTGTAACTGAACTCTCTACAAGGTAACTTTTTCTAGCTCATCTTTCTACAGGGTGATTTATTTGTAGCTGAATTCTGTACAGGTGCTTTGTTTGCAGCTGAGCTCTTTAAAGAATGGTTTCTTTGTAGTTGAACTCTCTCAAGGTAACTTCTTCTAGCTGATGTCTCTACAAGGTCACTAGTTTGTAGCTGAGCTCTCTACATGGTGGTTTTTTTGTAACTGAACTCTCTACAAGGTGACCTCTTCTAGCTGATCTTTCTACAGGGTGATTTGTTTGAAGCTGAACTCTCTACAAGGTAACTTCTTCTAGCTGATCTCTCTACAGGGAGATTTGTTTGTAGCTGAACTCTCTATAAGGTGATTTGTTTGTAGTTGATCTCTCTGCAGGTTGATTTGTTTTAGCTGAACTCACTACAGGCTGATTTGTTTGTAGCCGATCTCTCTACAGGGTAATTTGTTTGTAGCTGAACTCTCTACAAGTTGATTTGTGTGTAGCTGATCTCTCTGCAGGTTGATTTGTTTGTAGCTGATCTCTCTACAGGGCAATTTGTTTGTAGCTGATCTCTCTACAGGGTGATTTTTTTGTAGCTGACCTCTCTTCAGGGTGATTTGTTTCTAGCTGATCTCTCTACAGGGTGATTTTTTGTAGCTGACCTCTCTTCAGGGTGATTTGTTTCTAGCTGATTGCTCTACAGGTTGATTTGTTTGTAGATGAACTCTCTACAGGGTAATTTGCTTGTAGCTGAACTCCTTACTTTGTGTCTAGTTTGTAGCTGATCTCTCTACAGGGTGATTTGTTTGTAGCTGAACTCCTTACATTGTGTGTAGTTTCTAGCTGATCTCTCTACAGGGTGATTTGTTTGTAGCTGATCTCTCTACAAGTTGATTTGTGTGTATATAGATGATCTCTCTGCAGGTTGATTTGTTTGTAGTCGATCTCTCTACAGGTAATCTGTTTGTAGCTGAACTCTCTATAAGGTGATTTGTTTGTAGCTGATCTCTCTGCAGGTTGATTTGTTTTAGCTGAACTCTCTACAGGGTGATTGCTTGTAGCTGAACTCCTTACATTGTGTCTAGTTTCTAGCTGATGTCTCTACAGGGTGATTTTTTGTAGCTGAACTCTCTTCAGGGTGATTTGTTTCTAGCTGATCTCTCTACAGGTAGATTTGTGTTGATTTGTTCATTGCTGATCGCTCTAAAGGTAATTGATTTGTTGCAGTTGAACACCCTGCAAAGTGTTTTGTTTGTAGCTGATCACTCTAAAGGGTAATTTGTTTGTAGCTGAACTCTCTCCACAGTGACTTGTGTGTAGCAGAATTCTGTGCATCTGAATTCTCTAGAGAGTGACTTAATTGTAGCTTAATTCTCTACACAGTGCATGACTTGTTTATAGCTGAACTTTCTTCAGTGTGACTTGTAATGTTCTGAATCTCTATAGTGGTATATTTGCTTAACTCTCCACATGGTGACTGTCTTCTTGCTGAACTGTCTATAAGATTAACTGTTTGCAGCTGAACTCCGTACAGAATAACTTGTGATGTAATAAAATTCTATAATGGAGTAAATAAATTAGCCGAATGCTCTATTAGGGTGACTGTTCTATTAGAGTATCTCGATCTCGCATTTGCTACACGGAGTTGGCTTTCGAATCATAACTCAGTGGTTTGTAATCCGATTCTTCTGTACTACTGCAAGGACTTTCTATGAAGATTATTCCAGCTATACACCGATTTTCAGCTCATTGCTCTAAGCGATTTGCCTAGTAGGCGTGAAAACTAATACTTTTTTATTCATAAAAATCGATCGCGTAATTGTGACACAGGTTGGGTTTTGTGTCATATCTCCGTAGTCTTTATCTCGATTCCTTTCAAACCACCAAAAGGCACTCCTACGATGGTTACTCCATCTACATAGCAATTTTCAACTCATTCCATGAAGCGGTTTACCCTGTAGGCGTGACAACAAATCGATCTTGTTTTACGCGAATAATCGGTCATAACTCCTGAACCATATATCGGATTTGTACCAAAGTTGATGCTAGGATTCGCCTTTGGACTCCCTTTCTGTGTGCCAAATTTCAAGGCGATCGGAGTACGCGTTTGCTTGTTATAGCAATTTTTGCAAGTGTGCGAAAAGACCAAGAAGAAAAAAAAAACGAAGAACAAAAAACGAAACTTTGGCAGCTCGTATCTCGGAAATGGCTGGAGCGATTTCCTTCAAATTTGGAATGTAGACTCCCTTGGCTGGCGGGCAACTGTGTAGCAAATTTGGTTCCAATCAGATAAGTGATCACCGAGATACAAAGGTGTGGAAATGACGTTTTCGTTCTTCCTGTCAATATACTCACGGTGTGGCGCGCCGGCTTCTTGGGCCGCATGACACACTACCGTGTGTCTTGATGTATAGAAGAAGAAACCATCATTAATAATTGTTGAGAAAACACGAATGACTGATTACAAACAAATTATATTATATTGTGTACAAGAGAATGTGTCCTCGGACAACATGCGACCACATGTCTGACCAACAGTGGACAGCAGTGGGCATGGCAAGGAAAAAAATTAAATTACAAAACTAAAGTTACAGGTTATATTATATACAGAATTAAAAGCAGTCTGGGTTGATTATATATTTTATGTAGATTCTACACTTCTATTCTCTCAGCTTGAACTTGGACCAGCCACCTCCCTTCATAATATTATGAACTCTTGATAATATATATTTCTGTATCAGTGCCTGATACATGCTCTCTCTATAATTTTAACACCTCTCTTTTGATCTCTTTGCTGCTGGCTTTACTGAGCTTATTTGCCGCCACAAGTGCTGATGCATGCAATCCTATAGTGTTTGCTAGCAGTATAGTTTATGACCTGAGAGTATCACCTGAGAGTATCGAGTCCCGCTTGAATGCCGTGATGGATGATAAAATTTCCGTGGAAAGGGTTCGGAGAGAATTTAACGAGTTCCTAGCTAGCCAGGCCGCGAAACGTTCTAATTCTTTGTTTAACCGTGAGAAATTCGATTTAATCAAGGCCACCTTGCTTGAAGGTAGCTAAGCGGCTGTGTAGTATAGGCTGTAGTTCAATGTTCCTCTTTCGTTCGTACATTAGACCACTCTGGTCACGGAGCTGAAGATGGCTCGGAAGATGGTGGTGATTCCAAGGACGATTACGAAATTAAACCAAGATTTAGGCAGTACGTCAAGGAGAAGCAGTTTGAACTGAAAGATTTTCCGCAGATTGGATTAAATAATGCTGTGATCGTTCCTACAAAGAGCAAGAGCATGGTGAGTTTAACGCGGCCGCGCACTCCTTCAACACCGCGCATGTCGGTGGCATTAACTATGGAGTATGCATGGGTACTTGACAGTCTGTCTCAATATTATACCCTGTTGCAATTGGAGAAATAAGTTTTTAACGCAAAATATATCAGACTCTTTCAATGTGTGAGTGGCTAAATCTTTTTAATATATATTATGTAGCTGCCTATAAAATTTGGAGATATATAGCTATAGCTATTTTCACATGTATGCATGTCTCATTAATATATATAGGTTCCGGCCAATTCTCTGTTTGAAGGCTATAGAAGAGTAGTAACAACAGATGATATATTTGATATCATCCAGTCTGTTCATGAGAAAGGTACGGCACACTCGGGTGTTAGGAAGACTTATTCAGTGGTATGCATAATAGTATAATATAATTATATGAGTGTTATTAATAAATCAGCTAGCATTAATGCATTAACTATGTACACTCCCTAGCTGCTATTGTCATTATTGCATTATTAAAAATGCACATTTTCACTGTATGTGTAAGCGGTATAAGCACTGCCACACAATAATTTTCATTCTTTCGCCTGAAGATTTCGTCAAACTACGAAGGGATAACACGAACTTGTGTAGAGGAATATTGCAGACTGTGCCTCACTTGCTCTTGTAAGAAGCCTCAATTAACAAAAGCTCCTTTGAAACCCATCATTTCAAAGAGATTCCATGTTCGTGGACAGGTAAATAATATTGCTTTTATATTCCATTTATGCAGGAATAACATAATAAGTGTATTATATATATATACTTCATATTGTAGATTGATTTGATTGACATGTCAAGCATTCCAGACAGCAACAACAGATGGATTGGTCATTACAAAGATCACTTTAGCAAGTTTTCCATTCTATGGGCACAATCTAGGAAGTGTGCTGCAGAAACTGTTTTGTGCTTGCAACGATATGTTTTCGCATACCTTGGGGTACCTAAGATACTCCAATCTGATCATGGTCGAGAATTCAACAATGAGGTTGGAAAGACAACTGTCTAGGTGCATGCTGTATTTTATGCATTCCTTTATAGCTTTTTGAGACGATTGTTCATGAGTGGAGTCAAGAGACAATTTTAATTCGAGGTAGACCAAGGCACCCCCAATCAAATGGGTGTGTTGAAAAAGCTAACGGAGTGGTGAAACACATGCTCACTTCACTCATGGCTGACATGAAGACAACAGAATGGGTTCAGTTTCTTCCCAGAGTTCAATGTAAGTTTTATTTAAAACAGGTGCTATTGATGCCAATTATTGTATATAATTTTGTTTTTCCAGTTACAATCAATAAGCAACCACATGCGACCATTAAAACATCACCATACCAAGTGGTGTTTGGTCTAGATCCATCTTCTGAACCCGTGAAAGGAATGTGTTTGGCAGAAGAAGAGACCATTATTATGGATCCTCCCACAGAAACTGATGATTTGACAGAGCTAGGTAACACAGATTCTTACTCTGATCCGGTGACCAAGGCTACGCAACCTGAAGTGGCCAAGGCCAGAACCTGTGTTGGTGACACAGAGTTCAGACAGCAGACACCTATCATTCCAGCAGGTATAAGGGGAATGATTTAAAATTGCCATTGCAGCTGCTTTGTTTGTTATTAATGCAGAAAATGAAGACAGGCACCATGAAGTTAGACAGTTTGCAAAGAAAAACATTGCAAATTCAGCTGCTAAAATGAAGAAACTTTATGATAACAGCAAAAGAATCAAGGCTGTAAAATTTAAAATTGGGGATGGTGTGACTGTAAGGATTCCACGACATGACAGAGGTGTAAGTGATTTGAGAAGAATACCAGGAGTTGTGGTTGCAAAACAACATGGGTCTTACAAAATAAGAACCAAGTATGGACTTTTGAAAGGAAGATGTCGAACTGACCAGCTTCAGAAGTGCTTTCATGCAACAGTACAAACCACTGGGTGGGAAGATGATCCCACAATAGCACTGCGATCGGCTGCAAAAAAATTCAATCGAAGGAAAACTGATGTTTCACACTGCAATTGCAAATCTGGTTGTGTAAATGGCAAATGTGTATGTTTCAAAAGCAAAGTAAAATGCACAACATATTGCCACAAAGGGACAAGATGCAAGAATTCAGTCATCGGTATGAATAGTAGTTATTTTTGTGTAGTATAATATAATTATATTCCACTTTGACAGCAGATGATTCTAGCATTGATGATAGTTGCCCATTGAACACTGAGACCGGTGAACAAGCTAATGAGAATCGTACAGGAAGCACCTCAGTGAAGACAAAACAAATTGGCAGTGATAGCTTTCCAGTGAAGAGGGAACAGGTTGACCTAAAGCCATCATACAGCAATGCTCGGGATGGATGTGAGCACATATGCATACAATAACTATCATGCCAGACATGATATTACAGCTACATATAGTTACAATAGAACCTGTCTCTAAAAATAACTTTGTAATAAGGACAAAAAATATTAGCCCCATGAGTTCTGGTCCACATAAAAATTAATATGTGACCCAGTCTGACAAAATCAGTGTATATCCCGAAAATACACATGTTTACTGAATCTTAATTGTCTATCTCCATCACTGTATTTGACCTAGAATAATTCTGTAAACTTCATTAAAATTGTAAGCAATTTTTACATAAGTGGTTAAACGTTTATGTGGATGCTAGCTATAATCATGGACAAAGTAATGTAGCTTCAAGCATTTAAAAGTAGGTCAAATTTTGACAGGCTATAAGAGACTGATTTTGTCAGCCCAGGTCACATATTGGTCAAACTCTTGGTTCCAAATGGTAGAGGGTACACTGCATGTACTATGTTGAAGTGAGATGCATTGAAACATCTGCATGGACATGCACACAAAATATCTTTAATGCTCCCCATACATAGCATATTTGTCATGGATATGTCTAAGTAAATGTACATGCACGGGTAGATCATCGGTATAAGATGAATTGGTACAACAGGTAGTTCTGGGGTCCAGGGAGTAGAAGAAGAAGAAGCCAATAGTATGTCAGTAGAAGAAACCAGCCCTAAGCTTGAAGGTAAGAAATAAATTCAATCATGTAGGTGTGTGTTAATCTGCATGGATTATACATTTTAGGGGGTCATGAAATTTTCAGCAATGAAGATATTCCACCAGGGAACAGCTTTCAGTTTGACAAAATCGTGAAACTTAGCAAGAAGATGAAAACTATTATACAGAACCATCCATCGTTTTTGTTTAAGCCATGTGGGCCTGCCCATGAATACATATCTAACAGTCTCAAAACCAACTTACCAGCTGCATTTCTGCACAGCTATGTTGTGGATAACTATGAAGACCAGAAATGTTTGAAGGATCTTTGCTATGCTCACAAGGAACCAGTTCCAATCACAATTGTGCAAAAGTTTACCAACAAAATGTATGATTTGAAGGATGATGTAGAGACAAACAAACAAACAGCCGACTTATTGAATCAAGAAGAGCCTACAATGGCTAATGTACTTATTGACTATTTCCACTTGCACAAATCCCGTAAGGATATTTTGTAGGCTGTAACTACTTTTCTCTATCTACACTTTTCATTCATTCATTTTCATCTTTATTTTGCAGGAGGGGTAGTTCATCAGTATTGTCCTAATTCATCAGATGAAGAAGTTGATGAAAATGATTATCAAACCGAAGGTTTTGTGCCCGGTATATCATCTGTCTGCATAATATTGCTATCATGCAGGCCGATTAATGAGAATCAGAAACAAAACCCAGATGCTTTTTGAAGCGAAGTTTGGTAGTTACAAAGTTTACGACGAGGGAATTCTGTCACTGATCGACACCAATGGATGGGTTACTGATGAAGTACGTGCTTGTAAACTTTATGCAAGCAAGCATATATGTATATATGTTGTATATAGGTGATAGCATCTTATCTACTATACATGATCCGTGCCAACAAAAAGGTTAGAGATAATACATAGAAAAGTCTAGTGCATATGAATGTATGCATTATGTGCATGCTCACTTCCAAACACAGGAAGAAGAAATATTTATCATGGACTGTCTGCAGTGAATGACATTTGTAATGGGACGTATATCCTTAAGAAGAACGTTTTAAGCAATGTATGAGTTGGTACTTTACGAGGACTTACAGACACCTGTATACATATATTTCTGCAGGTTGATTTGTCTCATTACAATGCCCTCATTGGACCTTACTGCTACCAGAAGATGCACTGGATATTGGTGGTCAGACATATTTGTACATTTATAGCTACTATTTCTTTAGATCGTCGAACCAAAGAATGGAAAGGTTCTCTACATTGACCCAAAGAAGCATGAAGAAAGAGATCATAGACTAATACAAAGGATAAGAAAAAACTGGAAGTTAGTACAGTTAATATTTTGCACACATAGTTAGTTAAGTATGTATACACATTAATTTGCATATCAACAGGAACACATTCTTTAAACTCCCTGGCTATTTGCATATAATCCCTGGCTATTTGCATATAATTCTCTTGCAGCGCTTACAGCACCTATCAATATTGTGGTGGATATTGGCCAAAGAAGTATGTATGGGAAGTCGTTACGCCTCCACACAGTATACAGGAAGACAATTCGTCTTGTGGAGTTTATGTTATGAAGGTATGGCCTTAAGCATATTCTGCAACACAACATAAAGAATTTCTAAAATAGTTTGCTGAACAATATTTAAGACATTTACCAATGAACATCCATGCTGGAACAGTTCACGATTTAAGAATAGAGATGGCAAAAGAAATACTTAACAATTCAGGTAAACAAGCAGTTGTAAGGTACTTATGAGTGTTGTTAGCAATCTATTTGTTTGCAGAACCCATAGAAGAGCATTGCAGGACCTGCTCATTCACTGCTACTAAAGCACAGGATTGGGTAAGTGTTGTTTGCTCTTTGTTTCATTGACTATCAGCTGAATATATACGTAGATTGGCTGTGGAACATGTGAATCGTGGTACCACCTGAATTGTGTCAACAGGCACATTAGCATTAAGTTGAATCCAGAGGATATACCTATAGTTAACTTTATTGGACCATGCTGTTCTACTGGTGCAACCTATGTAATTGACTTTATGTAATCATGGTTAAATATTAATGTATGGCATATTATAATTTATAAAATTGTGTTTGGCCCCCAGCGAACATGCATGGTGTAGAGCTAGCACTGCTACTGCTTAGTGCAGAGTAGATATTATGATTATGTGATCCTATGTCAGAAAATCAGTCGATTTTTAGTAGTTTTATATACTGTTAAGTGGATGTGTAAACTTCAGTCTCACTTACGCTTGCGTTAACTAGTTGAAACGAATCTCTTGGACTGAACTCTGTGTTAGTGCATGGGTATTATGTTAGCTGTGCTGTTTGCTTTTGTTTGTAAAGCTTTACAGTGACCAGCTGCACTGAAGGTCTGACAGCACTATTATGTTATAAGTATGTAGTCTTAGTCCATGTCTAATTTATATGCATTAATTTATGACCTGGCTTGTTATAGCTAATAATAATTATATTGATTCATGGAATTGCAGCTTTCAATCGATTTTAATGATTTACCCGGTACTGCATGTTGTGCTATATATGCACGAAGTGCATGTAGCTATTTATACTAACTTACCATAGTTCTGCTTACACAATAATTCACATTAATTTCTACCCAGCATGCATTTGACCACTGGTATATGTCCAGTCACATAATAGAATAGCTAGATATTTATGGTGTGCTATATAAATAATTTGCTACTTATCTATTATACTGGACAGGCAGACTGACATGCCCATCGCTACTCCATTATGAACAATTAGTAATTATAGATTATAGAATTAATACTCAAATTGAGTTTGTACATTGCAAATAAATAAATAAGTAAATATTTTACTGGACAGGCAGAATGATGCCTGATTTGTTCAAGGGACTCGTGACTAGCTAGCCCAAAAGGTTGCTAGACTACTCAAGAAGTTCATCCGATTTAATCAACATATGCATGCTCCACATGATTTGAATGGTGAAGGCCAGATATATGATACATGCAGCACATAGCAGCTTATAGCATGGAGAAGAAACGTGCGCGAAGTACTATGAGGCAAACAAATAGCTAGCTAGCTAGCTACAAATAAGCGCGACAGCAGTGTGCTAGCTATGTAATTTCTACATAGTATATGCCAGTAGGTAGTACAGCCAAAACAAAGGTATATTTAATGAAACTGAACTGCAAAAGCTACGTATTTGTAAACCCAGTTGAATCTATGCAAGAAACGCTAAGCGCCTCAGAATTAAATTATATCGTCCCGTACGCGTACGGGGCCCTATACGCGTACGGGATGCCCATACGCGTATGGGACAGGGAAAATGCCCATACGCGTACGGGATATCCCATACGCGTATGGGACAAAATACGCGTACAGGATGCAACATTGACAGGAAGAAAGAAAACGCAATTTTCGCACCTCCGTAGCTCTGTGATGCCTTGATGAAACAAGACGATTTTGCTGTGGACACTCCCTCCACCTTCAGCACTCCACATTCCAAATTTGAGCGAAATCGCTTCCCGAGATATGCGACTTCAAAAATTGGCTTAGTTTCTTAGTTTTTTTCTTATTTTTCTTCCTCTTTTCGCACACTTACAAAAACTGCTATAAAACGCGAACGCAATATCGTTAGATATATTAAATACAAAATTCTAACTAGCTTAACTACCAAACTAAGTATTTTAACTACAAAACTAGCTACCTTAACTACAAAACAACCTTAATTAATAACTTAGTTCAACAAGTCTATGCCATCTTCTGGGCATAAGCCATAATGCCTCAGGATCATTTTGGCATTATATCGCCAGAGAGTAACTGACAAACCCTGAAGTAATTGTTTCCTTGCAAACTGTCTGGGAATACCACTTTTAACAGTGGTATGGTTGGCAATCGTGGATAAGGTTGATAAAGCAAAGGGTGTCCAAACACCAAACGACTCGCAAACCAGGGGAAAAACTTCACCACCATGGTTATTAACAGTTTCCAAATAATGGTCATCCTTAGCCTCCTCACCGGCAGCAGCAGCTACCCCAGCCTTAAATGCAGCAGCGGAAATAAAGGAAGGCTGAGTTGTGCACCTGACAGAGAGGTCAAAGTAAGCAGGACGGCCTAGAGTAAAATCAGGATGGTAAATGTCCCCAGGACGAGATTGATCAGAGGCAATGCTTTGCTCACGGAGAACACCAGGGTGATCTTGCAGTAGAGCATGATGTACTATAGAAACAAGAGCATCATGGCGTTGGATACGTAGTGGGCCATGAGAGCAACCAAGAAGATGGTCACCAAACTGATCTATGACAGAAAAACATGTACAAAGTGGTAACAATGGGAAAAGAGGAACACCCAACCATAAACGGACAGCGATAACAAACTCATGTGGAGAAAAGGCCAAACCCAATGTTGGTTGAGGGATGGCCTTCAGCCAGCCACTGCTGACACCAGAGGAGTGAGCAACAGCACGTAAACGAGCCTGGTCACGGATTGTGGAGGTGTTGAAAATGCTTGCAAATAATTGATCATCAAGGGAAGCCTGTAAGTCATTTTGGGAAGATAAGTTAGAAGGCAAGATGGATAGACTTTGGAAATAGGAGATAGCACAATTTTCACCTGGAAAAAAGGAAGTCACATCAAAATTTGGTGCTAAACGGGACACCAAAAACCGGGCTGAGTTACAGGAACCCAAAAAGGCTGGATGTGAAGAGCGTTGGGACTCACGCAAACCCAAGCTTCCTAAACGGAATGGCAAAGTAGCTTGAGACCAAGCATTATCAGAGATGCTACAGCACAAAATTCTACTAAGACAGTTGCGTAGGTTAGAGTCAAACACAGATGGAAAGCAGCTTAATGATGAAGAAGGGACACAGCACAACATGTGAGTGATCTTACAAACACTGAGACAGCTCCTAAGCAAATTCAATTCAATTTGAGGATCTCCAAGTTCTGCAAGCTTATCCTGAATAGATGCAGTTTTTTCAAGTTTACTAGATAAAAAAGAATCAAAAAAAGTAGGTGGTCCCCACACAGGAGACCCTAAAAGCTCCAAACCACTGCTTTCAGGATTAATTCGTTTTATTGCATGAGGAAATTCAGGGAAAGAGCTATCTCCAGAAGGCCAATACAACTCACATTTGGATAGATTGATATGCAAGCCAAAACTTGGCCCAGACTGAGTAAAGCATGATAGTAAAGCAAGCTAGGAGAGAAGACCTAGACCCAATAAAAGTGCCATCATCTAAATACCACAAACTTAGGAGACAATTTTCACTAAGAGGATTGGAACCAAGAAACTGAAGCAAAACTGATGAGAATAACAGAGGACCAAGTGGATCACCCTGCTGTATACCAGTGGAAGCAAGAATACGACGGTGGCCAAAACGTAATTCTGCAGGCTGGTTATAACACCAGTACACCCAACGAGATATTTCAGGAAAATCCTTATAAACACGGCTGAGA
Organism: Dysidea avara; assembly: GCF_963678975.1. NCBI lineage: Eukaryota > Metazoa > Porifera > Demospongiae > Dictyoceratida > Dysideidae > Dysidea > Dysidea avara. Next base: position 11,058,502 of record NC_089279.1, on the reverse strand, counting down.
AAAGCAGTGCGGCTGCATTCATTAAAAGCATTTTTCATATCTATCTTCAGAAGAGCTAGTGTAGTAGTGATTCATCACCACCCAACTGAGATATAGTCTCGCGTGGCCAGACCGCGTTTTCCCGTATATTGGGTGGGGAAAAAAGGGTCTGGTGCAACTCCAATAGCTGTTTACTTCTGAGCCGTCCCCACATTCCGGGGACGCTAATTGAATAACATTGGTCACAAAGGAGGTGCCATGACGTCAGTAAGTTAACTAGAGATCTGTTTATCCTTTAAACGAATCTTAATTTGCTCCGATGTCTCTTTTATAGCGTCTTGAAAGTTAATCCTCATCGTGTAACAAGACTCACAACCGGAGCAGGAGTGTAGGAATAATTCATAGTTTTACTGACGTCATGGCACCTCCTTTGTGACCAATGTTATTCAATTAGCGTCCCCGGAATGTGGGGACGGCTCAGAAGTAAACAGCTATTGGAGTTGCACCAGACCCTTTTTTCCCCACCCAATATACGGAAAAAAGCGGTCTGGCCACGCGAGACTAACTGAGATAGAGCATGACGGAATATCGATTGCCTTGAAATTTGGCACACTGAAGGAGGGTATAACGGCGCATCACTGTACCAACTTTGGCTGGAATACGATAAACAGGAAAAGAGTTATGAGCGATTATTCACGAAAAATAACACCAATATGTTGTCACGCCTACAGGGTAAACCGCGTATGGGAAGAAGCTGAAAATCGGTGGATGAATGGGTTAACTATTGAACCTCAAACCTTTTGTGGTTTGAAAGAAATCAAGCTAAAAAACCAGGAAGATACCACGAAAAAACCAACAGTGTGTAACAATTACGCAATTGAGATTAGCTAATAAAAACTACTACTTGCCAAGCCTACCAGATAAACCGCTTGGGGGTAATGCTTTGAAAATCGCTGTATAGATGGAGTAATCATCTTAGAAAGGCTCTTCAATGGCGTAGAAGAATCAGACTTAAAGCCACGGAGTTATAACACGAAATCCAATTTGGTGCAGCAAGTGCGAGATCGAGATACTCTAATAGAGCAGTCACCCTAATAGAGCAGTCACCCTGAAGAGAATTCAAGAGATCAGCAAGAAACAAGTAACCTGTATAGAGATCAGCTACAAACAAGTTGCCCTGTAGAGAGATCAGCTACAAACAATTCACCCTGTAGAGAGATCAGCTAAAAGAAGTTACCTTGTAGGGAGTTCATGCAACTATGGAAAGAGATAGTTCAGCTAGAAGAAATCACCTTGTAGAGTTCAGCTACAAAGAAACTACCATGTAGAGAGTTGAGTTACAAACAAATCGCCCTGTAGAGAGATCAATAGAAGAAATTACCTTGTAGATAGTTCAGCTACAAAGAAACCATCATGTAGAGAGTTCAGCTACAAACAAATCTCCCTGTAGAGAGATCAGCTAGAAGAAGTTTCCTTGTAGAGAGTTCAGCTACAAACAAATCACCCTCTAGAAAAATCAGCTAGAAGAAGTCACCTTGTAGAGAGTTCAGTTACAAAGAAACCATCATGTAGAGAGTTCAGCTACAAACTAGTGACCTTGTAGAGACATCAGCTAAAAGAAGTTACCTTATAGAGAGATCAGCTACAGAGAAACCATCATGTAGAGAGTTCAGCTGCAAACAAATCTCCCTGTAGAGAGATCAGCTAGAAGAAGTTTCCTTGTAGGGAGTTCAGCTACAAACAAATCACCTAGTAGAAAGATCAGCTAGAAGAAGTTATCTTGTAGAGAGTTCAGCTACAAAGAAACCATCATGTAGAGAGTTCAGCTGCAAACAAATCTCCCTGTAGAGAGTTCAGCTACAAACAAAACTCCCTGTAGAGAGATCAGCTAGAAGAAATTACCTTGTAGAGAGTTCAGCTACAAAGAAACCACCATGTAGATAGTTCAGCTGCAAAGAAATCACCTGTAGAGAGTTTGGCTACAAACAAATCTCTTTGTAGAGAGATCAGCTAGAAGAAGTTTCCTTGTAGAGAGTTCAGCCACAAACAAATCACCATGTAGAAAGATCAGCTAGAAGAAGTTACCTTGTGGAGAGTTCAGCTACAAAGAAACCATCATGTAGAGTTCAGCTGCAAACAATCACCTGTAGAGAGTTCAGCTACAAACAAATCTCCCTGTAGAAAGATCAGCTAGAAGAAGTCACCTTGTGGAGAGTTCAGCTACAAAGAAACCATCATGTAGAGAGTTCAGCTGCAAACAATCACCTGTAGAGAGTTCAGCTACAAACAAATCTCCCTGTAGAAAGATCAGCTAGAAGAAGTCACCTTGTAGAGAGTTCAGCTACAAAGAAACCATCATGTAGAGAGTTCAGCTGCAAACAAATCACCTGTAGAGAGTTCAGCTACAAACAAAACTCCCTGTAGAGAGATCAGCTAGAAGAAATTACCTTGTAGAGAGTTCAGCTACAAAGAAACCACCATGTAGAGAGTTCAGCTGCAAAGAAATCACCTATAGAGAGTTTGGCTACAAACAAATCTCCCTATAGAGAGATCAGCTAGAATATCAGCTAGAAGAAGTTACCTTGTGGAGAGTTCAGCTACAAAGAAACCATCATGTAGAGAGTTCAGCTGCAAACAAATCACCTGTAGAGAGTTCAGCTACAAACAAATCTCCCTGTAGAGAGATCAGCTAGAAGAAGTTTCCTTGTAGAGAGTTCAGCTACAAACAAATCACCTAGTAGAAAGATCAGCTAGAAGAAGTTACCTTGTAGAGAGTTCAGCTACAAAGAAACCATCATGTAGAGAGTTCAGCTGCAAACAAATCACCTGTAGAGAGTTCAGCTACAAACAAAACTCCCTATAGAGAGATCAGCTAGAAGAAATTACCTTGTAGAGAGTTCAGCTACAAAGAAACCACCATGTAGAGAGTTCAGCTGCAAAGAAATCACCTGTAGAGAGTTTTGCTACAAACAAATCTCTCTGTAGAGAGATCAGCTAGAAGAAGTTTCCTTGTAGAGAGTTCAGCTACAAACAAATCACCCTGTAGAAAGATCGGCTAGAAGGAGTCACCTTGTAGAGAGTTTAGCTACAAACAAATCACCCTGTAGAGAGTTCAGCTACAAACAAATCACCCTGTAGAAAGATCAGCTAGAAGAAGTTACCTTGTGGAGAGTTCAGCTACAAAGAAACCATCATGTAGAGAGTTCAGCTGCAAACAAATCACCTGTAGAGAGTTCAGCTACAAACAAATCTCCCTATAGAGAGATCAGCTAGAAGAAATTACCTTGTAGAGAGTTCAGTTACAAAGAAACCACCATGTAGAGAGTTCAGCTTCAAAGAAATCACCCTGTAGAAAATTCAGCCACAAACAAATTGCCCTGTAGAAAGACCAGTTAGAAGAAGTTACCTTGTAGAGAGTTCAGCTACAAAGAAACCATTCTGTAAAGAGCTCAGCTGCAAACAAATCACCTGCACAGAATTCAGCTACAAACAAATCACCCTGTAGAGAGATCAGCTAGAAGAAGTTACCTTGTAGGTAGTTCAGCTACAAACAAATCACCCTATAGAGAGATCAGCTAGAAGAAGTTACCTTGTAGATTATTCAGCTACAAACAATTCACCCTGTAGAGAGAGCAGCAAGAAGAAGTCACCTTGTAGAGTGTTTAGTTACAAAGAAACCACCTTGGAGAGTTGTGTAATAAATATATGTATTATATATATATATATATATATATATATATATAATTTGTACATTTACTAATAAAATCAGAAATATTTAAAGTACATCTGCTTCATCTTTTCTTCTTCCTGTGGTAAAGAAAAAAAGACAGGTTAAAAAAGTCCCAAAGCCGCTATGGCCGGCTTTGGGGTATAGAAATACAAAAAGAAATGAAATCTAATCCAAAACAGCCAAGTTGTAAAAAAACAGTGCGCCCTCATAAAGGCTATGGTGAAAAAAGATGTGAAATCCAAGGTGGCGGCCAAGAAATGGCTGTGATGGTAGATTAATGGTAAAAATTTTAATAACGACAATTCAGGTGAATTTTTTGCCCTTTCTGACCGTCTTCTAATTCTTCGAGCAGCCTGAAAATCCTAGGAACTGGATGACCAAATAGAAAAATCACTCACAAAGCATCCGACTTGGCTTACCTATACAGGTGATTAGTTGCAGGGCCGCCCAGAGAAATTTAGGGGCCCAGGGAAGAAAGTTAAAGTGGGGCCCCCAGGTTTCCATTCTGAATCACAACTTTACCCAAGCTGTAATGCACTTGTCAATTTCATGCCCCACCCCCGGGGCGTCCCCACACCCCAGGTGGGGATTTAATATTGTTTCTTGTTCCCACCCCTGGGGCAATTGACAGTTCTCCAATTCACTGACCGATTTTCGGTAGCCTGAGTTGCATTTCTAAACAATAAAATCGCACTTGCTATAATTTTACTAGCTACAGGGCAGGTTTATTACTAGTTGCATGCATGAAATATGCGTTTAATCATCCTTGAGGTGTTGTCAAATCCCCTACTATGGGGGTGGGGACATTGTGGGGATTTGACAGCCGATTTTTCCCCAGTAGTGGGGAATTTGACACCACGATTTGTCATATCCCCTGTATTCCCCACCCCTCCGATGGGGGCATGAAATTGACAAGTGCATAAGTTGAAGAAAAAAAAAGGTCATTACATGCTGACAATGACAATAGCTGCCCCTCACCAACCATATCTCTTTCTTTATAAGCTTGCTAAACTACTCCTCTGAAGAATACTGTATTGTATTGTATTGTATTGTATTGTATTGTATTGTATTGTATTGTATTGTATTGTATTGTATTGTATTGTATTGTATTGTAACTGTGACTGCTCTATTAGAAAATCTAGATCTGACTGCTCTATTAGAGCATATCGATCTTTTAAACATGTAGGCCCTTCATGGGGCCTCTTGGGGCCCCTTTCAGGCTGGAGTCTGGGGAAAAATGCCCCAGTTGTCCCCCCCTCCCTGTGGGCGGCCCTGATTGGTTGACGTTTGTCCCCGCCATGTTTGTGCCTACCAGCCGGGCTCGCGCCAATGCGCAATAGCGCTATCCCGCCGGACTACGTCCGGTATACTTTCGTCAAGATTGTCGATGTGAATGTGACGTTGCTGGAAAGCCGAGAAAATGTGAGTGTACTGTTGCATATTTCATTACTTTGGCATAAAAATTAACATGTGCAAGTGTCTATACTAATGACACTCTGAGCGCCCCAAAACGCGAATGCCGTATTCCAGAATTCGCATCAGATAAGTCAGTGTAGTGAGACCGGCCTCAAGAAGCACTTTGGGCCGGGGTAACCGCATGGACGTCGTCTTACAGCCAGAGCAACAGTCTGTTCATTAGGCTGAACTTATTGTTTGCTCATGCACGCTGCCGGTGACCGGTACAGTTAAAAGAAAAGTTAATTGGCTATCGGCACTGAGGTGAGTGCCGGTGAGACTACTACATGATAGGGTAAAAGTGCATGCTGGGATTAGATTAACTTGTGGTGATACAAACAGTTGTTTTGCCAAAATATGCATTGGTTTTTAAATAGTAACTGAAGCACAGTACAAATAGTATTTTAAATTGTAGCATTAAATGGTAGTGACTGAAACAAGAGGAGTAACCAGCAAGTACTGGACAGTGGTATAGGGTGTGGGTACTCCAAATTTGGACGTCCAGGTTCAAACCTTGGTTGTATCAATTTGTTTTTCTTTGTTTCTTATACCTTACTGTATATCCAAATTCTTAAATGGCATTTGCTCCGTTATACTAGGCCATTACTTTCTTAGGTGTGGTGCCCTAAGTGTTTTGTCTTTTGTGCCATGCAGCATGCCCTCAATTGTACCTTACCAGCATGTATAGTGGATGGGTGTTGTCATTACTAGATAGTCAAATTGGCTGTAAATCCTATGTATACATAGTCTGTACTTTTCTTGTATTAGCGTCAAGTTGGTCGAAAGATAGGTTCACCTTATTGTATCAGATTAACTACATTTGCTTTTAGTGCAATGCTAGTGTACCAAAGCATGATAAATATCTGCATGGATTAGCAATCTTGAGACACTATTTGTTAAGACAGCTGATACAGATGATTATAGTAACTATGCATGTGACATAACAACTTCCCTACTTGGCTAGCCTCCCTGGTTTGACCACCGAGTGTGGTGCTTGGCCAGTACCTGAGTGGCCTGCAGATTGAGTCACAATGGAGTTGGATTATTTCACTTTATAGTTAAAAGGTTTTTGCTTAGGTTTCTTGGCTTGTGGTAAATATCTCATACCAGTTCTGCCTCAAGTGTTTGCCATCCAGTGCCTAACTGGTAAAGCAGATAAAAACAAACAACAAACAAACAAACAAACAAACAAACAAGGTGACACAAATAATATTATTGTCCTGGAATATCCCTAGCTACTTCTACTGCTAAACACTTGAGTTCTTGTGATATGCTATGGTCCTGTATGTAGGAGGTCATTACTGGTTACAGGAAGTGTGGGATGGTGTAGTGGTGGTTAGTACAGTATAGACATGTATGGTACAGTGGAATTCAGAGCACATATGTCTATCACATGGAGTGAATATGATTATGGGAAATTTTAAAGTCACCTTACGATGAAGTAGATAGTTTGTGACATGCAAGGAATAAAGTGATTTATCAAGTTTTGCAACTCAGTCAGCTATTAAGTGATATGCAGTTAATCCCTTTAATAAATTGTCCCATTTCGCTTTATACAAAGATTTTGTTTAGGTTAGTAGTTAGTGAGTAGGGATCATAGAAATAAAACACAATGAAAGAAGGGAGGTCACTTACACCTGCAGCTATACTAGTGGACATTTAATTCCTACTTCATCAAAGTTTCCACTAGTATAGCTGCAGGTGTAGATGACCTTTCTTCTTTCATTGCCTTTTATTTCTATGATCCCTACTCAAATATAAAATGTTTAATTTTTACTTACACTTGTTTGTTTACTTTTTTGTAATACAATTTATGACTGGTGAACCAATACATACAGCATCAAAGGAAAAAATGGCACCAGCCAGGCATGTTATAAAAATTGAGTGACTTAACGTGTGCATGCCAACTAAAAAGTGATGTGGCCATTCCACTGTGTTTTCAACTTTGTTCTGCCAGTTATACAGTATTACAAACGAAGAACAGTACGAGAAGCACCTCTGAAATCAATCCAGTCATTGCATAGATTGCGAGTACATGTGTGCCCTGACTCAGTTACTTGGAAGTGAAGTAGTCATTCTGCTTCATTTGTTTTCAGGTATTTTCTACATTTTCTACAATGTTACAAACAGAGAAATACCTCTGCAATCAATTCAATTGCTACATGAAATTCTCAAGCCACCATGCATTACTGAAAATCAACACCTACATACATGGTAGTAGAGAAAGAAATGGGACACAACATTGTAGTTGCTGTGGTTGGCAAAAGGCACATCTTGAACCAAAGCGACGTCAGACAGTGAAGTAGGCTTGAACCTATTATGCTCAAACGTTTACCTATTATTCCTTCCAGAAGTTCCCAAGAATTTCTCCTATTATTCTTTTTATCTTGTATCTAGTCTATTATTCTATAGTAATGTTCATTTGTCACCGGACCTGCGAAAACCCAACACAATCATGCATACCTAAAATTTACAGTATAGAGCATTGACTACAATGGATGAAATACTTTTAAAAGTCTGTAAATTTTTTGAACGCTTTGTTTTTAGTGAAGAAAGGTTCTAACGTACAACAAAACCTGGATATCATCTTGTTTGCCTACTCAAGAGGAGTTACAAAATCATGGTTTCATTGCAGTATACTCAAAGATATGTGACTGTCTCTGGGAAAACTGGTCTTATCGCCCATTTAAAAGTATTGAGAAACGTTGGTTTTAAATATTCAGAGTGTTGTAGCTGTGGTAGCTACGCACGCATACCAAATTTTCGCAAGTTTTACAACAATTTCTTACCTTCCTGATCGTCCACTGAAGAAGTAGTCAACAGCTAAGTTTCCCACTATTTTAGATAGTTTTTAAACTGAGGTTGACTGTATCAAGCGAGCTGCAAAAAAGGTAGGAGGTAGGGGGGGGGGGGGGCTGGAAGGTGGGAAAGATGGTGTCCAAAAATTGAAAAGGAATGTGTTGGGATGAATTTGGCCAAGTTATGGGCCATTCAGGGCTCAGAACTGGCTAAAATGAAAGGAAATTTACAGCAAAGTTCATTGTCCAACACCACGGAGCTGTACAGCCACACACAGCCATCTCCTGTTTGGCCAGGGCTCCATCAAGACCCCAGACCACTCGTACGGCTCGCCACTGTGCTTAAAAAAAGCAGCCAGCAAAAGCAGACCACTTTACTCTGGTTGACTGTGACAGTGAAACTTGATAGTGCATTCATTAAGCTTTGTGTTTGTGTGAAAAAATCAAACTTCCTGTCTTGGGTGATAAGAACAGTTTTTGTAGATCCAGTCACATATGTGAGTTTTGGGCATTTTGTTTACTTCACGTTGAAATGATCATATGCAATCAATCTTTCTTCACTAATTTTGTCTTTGTATGTAATGAAGAAAGGTGATACAAGAAAAAACTTACCCAGTGATTGATTCTTCTATTCATGGTGAACACAGTGATGCAAATTTTAACTCCTTAAGTCACTCTGTAAGTTACAACCATTTTAGTAAGCACCTGTAATTTATTTTCCCAATACTTTCTGTACAAACCGATTTTTCTGCTGTTGCTACTTTATAGGGCTGTATTTCCCAAAGTTATTGGCATGCATATGAGGCTGAAACTTTTCCAGAGCATACATTTAGCTAGTCATTTAGTTTTTAAGATGCTAGTTTTTCCAGAATTAATAATAGCCATAAATGAAGCATTCCATCTTACACATCATTTTCTAGCCATACATAATTACACCAGACTTAGAATAGCTATCTACAGTAATAAGTCAAGATATTTCAATTATCAGTGTATTAAAGGTGTAGCTGTAGCTATAGCTACACAGTCAAAATGATTTAGTCATAGTAATAAATTTTATGTTATTTCAGATGCAAAACCAGGTAAACACGGTTCAAAAATGGTTTTTGCGTTTCAGATAACATAAAAATTGTTACAATGGCACAACTATTTTTACTGTGTACATGCTAAGTTTGGTAGATATTGGTACTATATCAATATGTTCAAAGACTTGAAGAGGATATACTGGTATAATTAAGCTGTACAAATTTCAGAATTGCAGATAATGATGAAATCCCTGCAGATTGTTTACATGAAACAATCTGACTGCTCTATTAGAGTATTTGAACGTTCTTATAGAATATAATAATCTTTCAGATACTTTTCAGCCCCTTTTCAGCCAGCACTCATATAATAATGTCGGCTATATATCATTCTTAGTAGCTTAACTCTTTCTTCTGACTAATCAAGAAGAGACACGCCCCTTAATTCCACCGATTATTCCTCTGGACATCCGATAATTCTATAATTATGTCTGTAACCGTCCTATAATTCCGGAATTGTTCTCATGAAGTTGGTGACCAATATTAGTGTTCTCAAAATTATGCCGGCATAATAGGCACAGGCCAACAGTGAAGAAATCATACCTGTAGCATTAACCATAGTCAAGATATGTTTGGCTGAAGGCATCAGTTAGTTAGTAGAAAATTCAGTTGAAAAGTAAGTTATAAAATTCCATAGAAACTTGTTTGAAGGGTTTGGGGTCTCTCTGAAGGCTTAATTATGCCAACCCAATAGTGCCAAGTAGGGTTGAGCAATATTTCAATATTATCGCCAATAGTATGTTCACGTTGAGGTGAATCCTGAAAAACAGCTAAAAATTAAAAGTGGATTTTTTCTCAACAGAGTTAACATTTCAGCCAACCAGATGATTATTGGTAACAGCAAAGGTGTCAACAACAGACACGTACGGTTTGGCTCCATTACAAGTTCGGGAAAGGGCTGTAATGGACACTGTACTTATATGGCTTCCCCATAGGAAATGAATTGCAAAAATTTTGATTGGCCATAAATATTATGTCAAACATTTGAACAACAAGATTTTGAAATATTTTTAGCGGGTCAAGCAGTACTACAAATGAGCCAAATTTCAAGATGGTGTGTAATTGTATCCATGAGTTATTAAAAGTTTTTGAGGATTCGGCTCAACGTGAACATACTATAGCTGAATGCAATATTATGATTTGCAATACTGAGTACCGCAGCTTTTTGAAAATACCGCAATACCGTTTGTGCAATATTATTGCATTTTCTGCATAATTGCTAAGAGAGAAATTGTGTTATTAGTGCTTTGCAGTGACTACAGGATTGACACAAACATTAGAAAGCTGTACCCAGAAGCACTGAAGGTCTGACAGCAACTTGTGCTGCCATTGCATATCAGAGTTGAATACTATATATAGGCCCACAATAATGTCTTATTTATGACACATAGTATCTTATAGTGGACATGGCAATACTCGCAATTATCGCATGATCACCTCAGTGCAATAATTGCAAGTAGAAAATACCAGTACCACCCAACCCTAGTGCCAAGCAGTCATGAAGGATGATATTTTTGGGTAAGAAAATCCATAACCTCAATGATGCCTACTATACAGTGCTACCATACTGTATGATAAATTGTCGACACAGCAATACTAAAACTAGTTAGGCTGCTACTACATGAGCTAAATTTAAGAGAAAGTTTCAACAAAACCACAGAGTAGATCCATCAATGGACTCTGTCTTCTTTGTTCACCCTCCAGTGCCTAACTGGTAAAATTAATAAAAAGAAAAAACCAACAACAACAACAACAAAAGTCATGTGTGCATGTGTGGCTATGTGCATTGACAATGTTTGTATGTATCAAACATGTATGTGGTGCTGTTGACTTGTATATATCTTTACATAATTTTAGACATGAAGGTTCTTCAGACTTTGTTTCTCGTAACTCTTCCACTGGTATCAGCACTTGATATTGAGGTAACATCTGAGGAGAAATTATTACATGGAAACTGCTCAGGAACATTGGGGGATTTTCTCTGTTCCTGTTTGAATACAATTCCTGAAGTTACCTTTCATCTTTTACCAGGAGACCATTTCCTAAATAGCAAAGACCAATGTATAATCAATAACAAAACAAAATTTGAAATGATTGGAATGGGCTCTGTACCACATGATACAAGAATATCATGTAATAACTTTAGCCTTGTATTTATGTGGTCAGAAAATATTTTAATTAGTAACATCAAAATGATGAATTGTGGAGATTTTGTAAATGAAAAAGTCAGTGCAAGTTACACACAGCTCATTCCTTTCTCTTACATTGTTAATAGGACCCGAGCTGTATTCATGTTCTTCAGATCTGTTAATATAACACTGAGTCAACTAAACATGCAACAATCATTAGGGTACAGCATGATATTTTTAAACCCATTTGGTATTACTAATATCACTGATGTACACATTGAAAATACAAAATTTGAGAATGACCCTTGGTGCAATAACAGTAGCAATAATGATATAACAAACGCTGCAGACTATTTGTGCACTGGAAGTGGTATGGTAACTGTCTATGTGAACGATCCACAAGGTTTTATTGGAAATGTTAACAATTCAATGATTCTTGACAGATGCAGTTTTAGCAATAATCAAGTCTTCTATCCACGGTTAGCATTAGATGTCCAATATCAAGCTCTCACCACTGGTTACTTAATACAAGAATACCTTTTGTTGGAGAAGGAGTATTTTCAGTATACTATGTGCAGAGAGTCTTTCATGTCACCACTGTAGTTTCCAATACAAAGTTTAACAACAATAACAGTAGTATTTGTTCAGGGGTTAGCATATTTTCCGTTTCTTCAATTGAATCAAACACATCGTTTTACAATTGTACATTTGAAGATAACCATTTGACAGATAATGAAAACAGTGAAAGACGAGCAGTGGGTGGAATAGGGTTCTATTTTCTTTTGTTTGATGATGATTTTACAAGTGACATTGAACTATACAAGGTGTCCAATTGTAGTTTTACCAGATTAAATGGTGCTTATGGTGCAGCCATTCATGTAGAAAAGATTTCACCAGATAGGTTGACAATAATTGTCAGAATTGATGATTGTTTATTTCATGAAATTACAGCGAATCACGGCCCTGCTCTGTATGCAATTGATACAACAATTTCCTCATTTACATATAGTAGTGGAAGTCTTCATGTAATTGTAAATAATGTTAAAGCAATGAATAATTATTTGCTGCCTGGTACAACTTTACAAAATGCTGTCACTGGTGTATTCCATTTTATGAATTGCCAAAGTTTCATCATTTGTACAGAGCAGTGTTATTTCACAAACAATCAACCATCTGCTTTGTATGGATATTCCTTGGTGATGCGCATATTTGGTAGAGCTACTTTCAAGAATAATACTGCTCAATTTGGAGGTGCCATCAGTCTTCATTCCAGTGTCTTGTACATTAAAGCAGGGTCTCATATTTACTTTAGTAACAATGAAGCAGTTGAAAAGGGAGGGGCTATTTACATCAATATGGTGGAAATAGATGTAAAATCACAGAGGGTGTGTCCAATTCAGTTTATCACTGATGAAGGTCAGCAGCATCCAGTGCAACCCATCTTTCAAGTTAGTGATTTGTCTTATTTGGCTCAACATTTTAACATAACTTTCAATAACAACACAGTGAATGGTGAATTGCAATCTATTTCATCTAATTTATTCTATGATTGTAATTGGTTCCCTAACACACTCACATTGTTTCCGTTTGACTTGCAACAGTCTTTTGTCAATAACACAAGACCTTCGGTTTATCATTCATTATTCAATTTTCTCCCAGACACTAATCCTCGTAATCATATATATGTGTTAGCCTATGTGCCCTGTTTGTGTGATGAAGATGGTAACTACAATGTTACACAATGTCTAATAGATAGAGAAGTGAAGCATCAAAATCCAGTGATTCCTGGACGTTCCTTTAATCTTTCAATCATTACTCTTGATGAAATTGGATTGGCTGCTTTTTCTACTCTGTTGTATGCAGAAGTCTATCATACTTCAGAGGCTGATAAAGAAATGTCATTGGATGATGGCCAGTCTAGAAGAGTGCCTAAAGACAACTGTACTGAAATGGAATTCTCAATATCTTATACCTTATCATCTAGCAAACCTGGAGAAGGCATACTTGCCTTATCATCTGATAGGCGAACTGAGCTTAAAGTTCATTTTAACATCTCCGAATGTCCGGTTGGATTTAATTTCAGCAAAACTGGTTGCATATGCAGTGATTTCTTCCGTAATGTTAACAATGACATTCTCTGTGATTCCAATACTGGCATGATACAACGTGTAAATTTGAGATCATGGTTTGGTGCTATTGGTGATGATTTATTATATGTTGATCTGTGTTTACCAACGTATTGTGATGGTGTCACCCGCACATTTAGCTTGGATATTCCAGATATCGATGTGTTGTGTGAGAACAATCATGTAGGACGAGCATGTGGTGCCTGTTTGGATGGGTACAGCAGAGTATTTGGCAGTGATGACTGTAAAAAGTGTAGTAATGCTTGGATTGCTACAATTGCACTGTATGCTGTGTTAGGAATAGTGTTGATTGCTGTACTAATTGTCTTTAAACTCACTGTTACGTTAGGGTTAATCAATGGACTGATATTCTTTTGCAATGCAATAAGTATCAATGAACAATTGTTTTTCAATGTGGAAATATCTAGGTTTTCATTTGTCAGAGTATTCATTTCACTGATCAATCTGGATTTGGGATTTTCATTATGTTTTTATGATGGAATGACTCAACTAGCTAAATCAGGGCTACAATTTGTGTTTCCAGTGTACTTGTGGTTGCTAATGATAATAATTGTATTTACCCAAAAAAGAATTGCTGTTCAAACTGACCTACACACTGTCCAAGTATTTGCAACACTCCTTTTACTTTCATATGCAAAAGTGTTGCGTGCAGTCATCAGTATTTTAGCATACAGAAATATATCGTCATCCAATCATGGATCAATTGCTACTTGGCAGCCGGATTCTACCATCTCTTATTTTACTGGTGGCCATATTGTACTGTTTATTATAGCTTTGTTGTTTTTGCTCATCTTTGTTATTCCATTTGCAGTGGTCCTGACTTTTCCTAACAGATTTATGAGAAACCGTCAATTGAACTATTTCTTTCCATTGGTGGACTGCTTTGCTGCACCATTTAAAGATAAGTATCGTTACTGGTTTGGATTACGAATGCTTATCTTGATCTACCTGGCAGCAACTGAAGCAGTAATATTTTCAGACACAGAAGCTATGTTGTTGTCAAGCATCTTATGTGTTGGAGTTTTTGCATTCCTACAAGCTTACATGTTGCCATTTAAATCTGTAATAGTAAATGTGTTGGATTTAATGTTCATGGGAATATTTTTGATATTGTCAACTGTTACATTATATTTATTCCCAAGTCATAGTGGCTATGATGAGGTGAATATTGCTGTGAACATCCTTGGATATTTTGCTTTTCTTCTCTTCTGCTTTGTTATCTTCTACCATGCCTACGATCATATCCTCAAGCACTTGCCTATTGTTGAACAACTTCATCACAAGATTTTAGACAAAAATGAAGGCAGCTGGATTATGGGATGTACAAAAATTTTCAAGACCAAAACTGAAACAGCAATGGTCCTAAATTCTACCAGTGGTAATAATTTTGCTGATGGTGATGCGGAATTTAATCAATTCCGTGAGTCATTTCTTCAATTTGATAATTAACTTAAAGTTTTTGTTAACTTAAATTTTTTGTGATTATAGACTACATATTTGAGTGTGAATAAATTTTGTGTGACTATAAATCTATATCATTTAGTGTCGACTGATTCTATTCCTGTAAAAGACATAGAAGAACCAGCTGGAAAACAGGTTTCTTTTAATTTATAAAAAAGTGTGCCCTTTAACTGAAAGTGTGACCAAATAGCATCTGTATACTGAAGCCTCAAAACTTAATATGTATTAAAGATCATTCTGTATACTTATAGCAGACATGGGTCAAGCTTAAGCACTTGTACTTATAAGCACCTTAAGCACTTGTTTTGAAGTGCTTAAAAGTATTTTTTACTGTGCAGCATTTGTGACTGTGCTGGTACTTAAGCGCTTATATTTCAAAGTGCTTATAAGCACATTTTAAAGCACAAAAGCTGCCAGCTCTTATCAAAAGTCTTTGATCCAATGAGCTTCTCATTTAACAGCCATAAGATGTGATCAAATGTGAATAATTGTTCTATCAGGTATACCTGTGGAACAATTATTCAGTGTAGCAGGGAAAGTCTTCAGGCCTGAGAGGTGCAGATTGAAAGATGAAACTTTTACCGATTGATGTTTGTTCAATGTAACAATAGTACTTAAAACAATAGGTGCATGACTGCATACACCATTATATACAGTATGTTGATATAAGTTTGTCCATAAAGTAATTAAGTAATTATATCAAGCACTTAAATAGCGCCTTACTTTGTACTTGAAGCATTTACTCAATTGCAGCATTTGCGCTTGTGCTTGTACTTAAGCACTTATACAGGTGCTTGAAAAGTGCTTCAAGCACTTTACTAAGTGCTTCAAGCACTTTACTAAGTTGTTGACCCATGTCTTATACCACTTTGCTACTCTTGCATTGTATACCCCATGCATCCTATTTCCATCAAACTCATGAAAAGTGTCCACAAGTTATAGCTTTTAACATGCAAGTATACACTGATAAATGAGAAAGTTGCACCCCCAGGCATATATACGGGAACAGTGATATGTAACTTCTCCACAATAATTTGCTTTATTTTCGTGCAAAAAACTTTTGTGATAAAATTTTTTGCATAAAAATATTTTTGCATGATTTACTTGAATGACTGCTCTATTAGCGTAGTTTGATCTTATGTAAAAATTTACGTACAAGTTTGAATTGTTGCATATGAAAATTATTTTACTACCAAAGAAAAACAAATTACAGTAGTTTGTTACAACATCTAATTATAGAAATTGAAATTGATAAATCCAGCATTATGACTTTGCAGTGTTGTATGGTAATTTGAATAGTTAAGTGCATATTATTTGTGTATGGATGTACAGGCACAAGCCTTTATCCTTACAATACAATTACAAATACAAAGGTCTGTAGGACACCTGGTCTGTTTAAAGATGTTGTACAAAGTATGTTTGAAAAGGTTTGGAAAGGAGAAAAAATCTATGAATGGACCTGGGCAGCTTTGAACCTGCAGTAATTTTACGCTTGAACTCTTACAGGAGTCTGCCAAAGCATGTCAGTATGCATGTGTTTGAAGACTCGCTCACATTCATATTTGTACAATGTTTTTAATGAATTTCTCTCTTAGATGAACTGATTTTATTTGTAACTGCATGTCTCTGATCTGTATGTATCCTTCAAATTGAAGCAGCATGTACAGCAAACCTTTTAATACCAAACAGCTGATCAGCTCACTTAAGTTCTTCCTTATGAATAAAATTCTACTACTCAAAATTTATGATCTACCAAAAACTAGTCCATTGGAGTATAGTTAAAGTCTGCATGCAATGTGATACCACGGTAATTTATCATGGTATCTGTATATAAGAAGAAATTGGGTAGCTAAAGACAAGTACCAATGCTACTGGCTATGTTTAAAACCCAAAAAGTAGTGAAATTCATACAAAAGCAGCCGAGCTGTAAAAAAGGATGTGGCTTTCAAAAGCCTGGGTAAAAAGGTTACAAATTATATAAGGTGGTGGCCAAGAGATTATTCTGTAAATGCTATCCCACTAGGGACCCGTGAGAAGGCTTAAAGCCTGTGAATACAGGGAGTCAGAAACATGTATCTGAATTATAGCTGCAATGATGTTAATGCTAATGAATTTATGAATTCTGTACCTTTATACAGCTTGGATACTTTTGCACTCTTGATTGGAATCCCATGCATATACCTGTAAGATTGTAAGCCCTTGATTGGAAGCTAGCAACTTTTAAAAGCGTACAACTGAAGTGGATGTGTCTGCCATGGTTAGTTATATTGAATTAGGCTGTAAGCTTATAAAAGCATGCTTGGAAGATGTTTTGCATGTAACCATCATAAAGATCATTTTCAATGGCTATAGTAAACCGACTCATTAGTGACTAATTTTTAGACTCAAAACTAAATTGAAATTTTGAGGCTGTTTCTTTCTTAGCTACTGTACATGACTTAAACCTGCAACCTAAATAAATGCTCTCATGTTATCATATGCTCCCAAACAACAAGTTACAGATAATTTGTTTTTGAGTGACAGTGCAGTCATCACAGCATGCTATTGTATTTTCTCTTTGTACTCCTTAATTGTTTGCTTATTTTGGTACTTCTGTTGTTTTGTTTTTGCATCTAGCTAGCTAATATTGTATGCTTTAAATTGTAAGGCACTGCTGAAAAACAGCTCATAGAACTGATGCAGTCACCCACTAATTTATAATCATTAAACATTATTCATTTCTTATACGCTTTAGCAATTCACCACCAATTCGGCATAATCCTGAGTAGCTAACAGGGATAGATCAATTGACTACCAAAGAGTGCATACTGAGTTGGCTATATAGCAGGGGAGGTGGAGAAGCAGGGGAGCTGTAGCCACTGTTAAAAGAAGAGTGTACAGAGGAGATTAGCCTTTCTAAAAATACCTCTAACTGTCATTAAACATTAGCAATAATTGTGTTGCGCCTAATAGCTAGCGAAACAATGCTTAGCTACCTGCAATTCCAGCGAATCAACTGGGTTCTGATATACCCTATATAATGGATAGGGCAGTTTACTCTAATACAACAGTCAAGCTAATATTAATAGTATTCTGAAAGCATTACAATCACTGTAATATTTGTCTATAATTTCCAAAATTTTTGCCCTCCAGACCCCTCTAGGTTTTAATTAATTAATTATTTTTAATGCTGTGAACTGAAATGGATGCTTTTTTTTCATTATAAAATAATTTTCGTATGTAAAATTTATACGAAAATTTCTTGCACGAAAATTTTTATACAAGATCAAACTACTCTAATAGAGCAGTCATTTACGTAAATCATACAAAAATATTTTTACACAATACTTTTTATCACGAAAATTATTTGCACAAAAAGAAAGCATTACGGTAGTAATAAAACAAAACAGACTATAGGGTACAACAACAAATAAAACTACATAACTATATCTACTTACTCTACATACAACTACAAGTAGGGGAATACAACTAAGGGAAAAGGGATTAATTGTCATCAACATCAATGCCCTGAAGTACCCAATACCTAAAAAGTCATTCTGGCATTGTTTCATAACATGATAGAACATTGCAAAAGTACATTCTTCTAGGTTGGCATGCTGGTCTGGTAGTTAGGGAGGTTGGATAGTTTGACCCATCTGTAGAGGTTTTTCAGAGTGGCAGTGGCTATTTGTCCAGCAGTCACATGAATAGAAAAAAAGGGCTCTACAGAAAAAAACTAACTAAGCACTACTGGAGATATGAAAATCCAATGAAAAAAAATGTTCAACCTGTGAAAAGTGAAGTTTTCATTGGGCGGTCCCAATTTTATTTTCATAAATCAAATAAGCTATTACTGTAATGTCTGTCCAACAGTGTTTTAAAATCATTGACAGAAGGAGAATCAACAATAGATTGGGGCAAGTAGTCATTGATTACTTAGTTAGTATAAAAGTTAGATCTTGTATAGTTACTTTAAAATTAGATCTCGTATATGAATTAGTGTGATGCTTGAATAATTTCTATATGTGACCCCTTGTTGCAGTAGAAGTGGATGGGGTAAATAAACAATTATCTATGTCATAATTGCCTTTGAGAATTTGGTGCAAGTAGATCAAATCATCCCTTCATCTATGGTGTTGTAAAGATGGTAAGTTTAATCTGTCATAGTAAGTTGATAGATGGAATTATTCTTGCTGCTTTACGCCGTATTCTACCAAGTTTTTGATTCAGTGTCATGTGTGTAAGAGAAAGTCCCCATATGTCATCATTATATTCAACAGTTCAGAAGAATGGATAGTATGATAGAGCTTGATACATATCTGCAAACATCAGTAACTGACTCCATATGCTTGCACGAAGTTTCAAAAAGTCTGGTATGCGGGACATTGTCAAATGCTTTTGAGAAATCAAAATAAACTAGCTACATCAGTAGAAAGACATTCATTGAGTGATAAGGTCCAATCATTTAAAGTATATGCATGTGGTATATAGTTGAGTGCGACATGACCTTCTAGAAACAAACCCATGCTGATTACTAGTAGGTGAGAGGAACAGAGAAGTAATTTGACAGAGTATCCATTATAATGGATTCAAATATTTCAATGACAATAGACATTAGGTACAAAAATAGTGTGGTGGTGTTGAGGGTCAGATGGCAACATGTTCCAACTGCCCAAACTAATTACTTATAATATTAGTTAATTACTTAACTACTGTACATGTAGATAACATAGCAATAGAGATACTTTGCCACAATATTACCCATATAGCTGGTCTTGAATTTCCTACCCAAACATTGTGTTGTACTGAAATGCCACCAAATTCAATCTTTTTGTCTATTTTCAAAAAATCTCCTGGGGTACATGCCCCTAGACCCTCTAGTTTCAGCATGCTTTGCATGCTGGGTTTCCTTCACACATGCACCCTGATGTAATCATATATATCATAGCAACAATACAAAAAGGTCCACTGTTTTGTTCTATAAGAACCTACCCAGATAAAAGTCTGGATATGGTCCTGGTTGACCGACTGAACTTGAAGTGCGGTATTTGTGAAAACTTTGATGAGCACTTGGTTAAACTTTCTATGCAAAATGTACATGTACCGTATAGCCTAAATATTTGGAGGGGCAAATTTTTCGAGGTTGAGTTACTAAAAATAAATTTTTTGTGGATTTGCAAATACTCCCAAAATGTATTAGACTATATGGAGGTCTAAATATTTCGAGGGTAAAATTTTCGCTGATAACACCCAAAACCGCGAAATCAGCGAAAAATCTCTCCCTCGAAATATTTTGTTTATACGGCATTCGCTCACGTGTGCGTGTACAATCTCCTCTGACAAAAAGGCGCTTACTCTCCTATTCGTCATTTGCATATCCTCATCCTCTTCAAGTCCCCTAATGATCGTTTCGCCTTTCTGACCGTCTTCTAATTCTTCGAGCAGCCTGAAAATCCTAGAAACTGGATGACCAAATAGAAAAATCACTCACAAAGCATCCGACTTGGCAGGTGATTAGTTGCAGGGCCGCCCAGAGAAATTTAGGGGCCCAGGGAAGAAAGTTAAAGTGGGGCCTCCAGATTTCCATTCTGAATCACAACTTCACCTAAGCTGTAATGCACTTGTCAATTTCATGCCCCACCCCCGGGGTGTCCCCACACCCCTGGTGGGGATTTGACATTGTTTCTTGTTCCCACCCCTGGGGCAATTGACAGTTCTCCAATTCACTGACCGATTTTCGGTAGCCTGAGTTGCATTTCTAAACAATAAAATCGCACTTGCTATAATTTTACTAGCTACAGGGCAGGTTTATTACTAGTTGCATGCATGAAATATGCGCTTAGTCATCCTTGAGGTGTTGCCAAATCCCCTACTATGGGGGTGGGGACATAGTGGGGGATTTGACAGCCGATTTTTCCCCAGTAGTGGGGAATTTGACACCACGATTTGTCAAATACCCTGTATTCCCCCCGGTGCATGGGGGGGGGGGGATGAAATTGACAAGTGCATAAGTTGAAGAAAAAAAAGGTGATTACATGCTGACAATGACAATAGCTGCCCCTCACCAACCATATCTCTTTCTTTATAAGCTTGCTAAACTACTCCTCTGAAGAATACTGTGACTGCTCTATTAGAAAATCTAGATCTGACTGCTCTATTAGAGTATATCGATCTTTTAAACATGTAGGCCCTTCATGGGGCCCCTTTCAGGCTGGAGCCTGGGGAAAAATGCCCCAGTTGTCCTCCCCTCCCTGTGGGCGGCCCTGATTGGTTGACGTTTGTCCCCGCCATGTTTGTGCCTACCAGCCGGGCTCGCGCTAATGCGTAATAGCGCTATCCCGCCGGGCTACGTCCGGTATACTTTCGTCAAGATTGTCGATGTGAATGTGACGTTGCTGGAAAGCCGAGAAAATGTGAGTGTACTGTTGCATATTTCATTACTTTGGCATAAAAATTAACATGTGCAAGTGTCTATACTAATGATACTCTGAGCGCCCCAAAACGCGAACGTATTCCAGAATTCGCATCAGATAAGTGTAGTGAGACCGGCCTCAAGAAGCACTTTGGGCCGGGGTAACCGCATGAACGTCGTCTTACAACCAGAGCAACAGTCTGTTCATTAGGCTGAACTTATTGTTTGCTCATGCACGCTGCCGGTGACCGGCACAGTTAAAAGAAAAGTTAATTGGCTATCGCGGCACTGAGCTGAGTGCCGGTGAGCCTGGACTACTACATGATAGGGTAAAAGTGCATGCTGGGATTAGATTAACTTGTGGTGATACAAACAGTTGTTTTGCCAAAATATGCATTGGCTTTTAAATAGTAACTGAAGCACAGTACAAATAGTATTTTATATTGTAGGTAGTGACTGAAACAAGAGGAGTAACCAGCAAGTACTGGACAGTGGTAGGGTGCATGTGGGTACTCCAAATTTGGATGTCCAGGTTCAAACCTTGGTTTCATCAATCTGTTTTTCTTTGTTTCTTATACCTTAATGTATATCCAAATTCTTAAATAGCATTTGCTCCGTTATACTAGGCCATTACTTTCTTATAGGTGTGGTGCCCTAAGTGTTTTGTCTTTTGTGCCATGCAGCAAGCCCTCAATTGTACCTTACCGGCATGTATAGTGGATGGGTGTTGTCGTTATTAGATAGTCAAATTGGCTGAAAATCCTATGTATGCATAGTCTGGTATTAGCGTCAAGTTGGTCGAAAGATAGGTTCACCTTATTGTATCAGATTAACTACATTTGCTTTTAGTGCAATGCTAGTGTACCAAAGCATGATAAATATCTGCATGGATTAGCAATCTTGAGACACTATTTGTTAAGACAGCTGATACAGATGATTATAGTAACTATGCATGTGACATAACAACTTCCCTACTTGGCTAGCCTCCCTGGTTTGACCACTGAGTGTGGTGCTTGGCCAGTACCTGAGTGGCCTGCAGATTGAGTCACAATGGGGTTGGATTATTTCACTTTATAGTTAAAAGGTTTTTGCTTAGGTTTCTTGGCTTGTGGTAAATATCTCATACCAGTTCTGCCTCAAGTGTTTGCCATCCAGTACCTAACTGGTAAAGCAGATAAAAACAAACAAACAAACAAACAAACAAGGTGACACAAATAATATTATTGTCCTGGAATATCCCTAGCTACTTCTACTGCTAAACACTTGAGTTCTTGTGATATGCTATGGTCCTGTATGTAGGAGGTCATTACTGGTTACAGGAAGTGTGGGATGGTGCAGTGGTGGGTAGTACAGTATAGACATGTATGGTACAGTGGAATTCAGAGCACATATGTCTATCACATGGAGTGAATATGATTATGGGAAATTTTAAAGTCACCTTACGATGAAGTAGATAGTTTGTGACATGCAAGGAATAAAATGATTTATCAAGTTTTGCAACTCAGTCAGCTAATAAGTGATATGCAGTTAATCCCTTTAATAAATTGTCCCATTTCGCTTTATACAAAGATTTTGTTTAGGCTAGTAGTTAGTGAGTAGGGATCATAGAAATAAAACACAATGAAAGAAGGGAGGTCACTTACACCTGCAGCTATACTAGTGGACATTTAATTCCTACTTCATCAAAGTTTCCACTAGTATAGCTGCAGGTGTAGATGACCTTTCTTCTTTCATTGCCTTTTATTTCTATGATCCCTACTCAAATATAAAATGTTTAATTTTTCCTTACACTTGTTTGTTTATTTTTTTGTAATACAATTTATGACTGGTGAACCAATACATACAGCATCAAAGGAAAAAATGGCACCAGCCAGGCATATTATAAAAATTGAGTGACTTAATGTGTGCATGCCAACTAAAAAGTGATGTGGCCATTCCACTGTGTTTTCAACTTTGTTCTGCCAGTTATACAGTATTACAAACGAAGAACAGTACGAGAAGCACCTCTGAAATCAATCCAGTCATTGCATAGATTGCGAGTACATGTGTGCCCTGACTCAGTTACTTGGAAGTGAAGTAGTCATTCTGCTTCATTTGTTTTCAGGTATTTTCTACATTTTCTACAATGTTACAAACAGAGAAATACCTCTGCAATCAATTCAATTGCTACATGAAATTCTCAAGCCACCATGCATTACTGAAAATCAATACCTACATACATGGTAGTAGAGAAAGAAATGGGACACAACATTGTAGTTGCTGTGGTTGGCAAAATGCACATCTTGAACCAAAGCGACGTCAGACAGTGAAGTAGGCCTGAACTTATTATGCTCAAAAGTTTACCTATTATTCCTTCCAGAAGTTCCCAAGAATTTCTCCTATTATTCTTTTTATCTTGTATCTAGTCTATTATTCTATAGTAATGTTCATTTGTCACCGGACCTGCGAAAACCCAACACAATCATGCAAACCTAAAATTTATAGTATAGAGCATTGACTACAATGGATGAAATACTTTTAAAAGTCTGTAAATTTTTTGAACGCTTTGTTCTTAGTGAAGAAATGTTCTAACGTGCAACAAAACCTGGATATCATCTTGTTTGCCTACTCAAGAGAAGTTACAAATCATGGTTTCATTGCAGTATACTCAAAGATATGTGACTGTCTATGAGAAAACTGGTCTTATCGCCCATTTAAAAGTATTGAGAAACGTCAGTTTTAAATATTCAGAGTGTTGTAGCTGTGGTAGCTACGCACGCATACCAAATTTTCGCAAGTTTTACAACAATTTCTTACCTTCCTGATCGTCCACTGAAGAAGTAGTCAACAGCTAAGTTTCCCACCATTTTAGATAGTTTTTAAACCGAGGTTGACTGTATCAGGCGAGCTGCAAAAAGGGTGGGGGGGGGGGGGGGGGGCTGGAAGGTGGGGCAAGATGGTGTTCAAAAATTGAAAAGGAATGTGTTGGGATGAATTTGGCCAAGTTATGGGCCATTCAGGGCTCAGAACTGGCTAAAATGAAAGGAAATTTACAGCAAAGTTCATTGTCCAACACCACGGAGCTGTACAGCCACACACAGCTATCTCCTGTTTGGCCAGGGCTCCATCAAGACCCCAGACCACTCGTACGGCTCGCCACTGTGCTTTAAAAAAGTAGCCAGCAAAAGCAGACCACTTTACTCTGGTCGACTGTGACAGTGAAACTTGATAGTGCATTCATTAAGCTTTGTGTTTGTGTGAAAAAATCAAACTTCCTGTCTTGGGTGATAAGAATAGTTTTCGTAGATCCAGTCACATATGTGAGTTATGGGCATTTTGTTTACTTCACGTTGAAATGATCATATGCAATCAATCTTTCTTCACTAATTTTGTCTTTGTATGTAATGAAGAAAGGTGATACAAGAAAAAACTTACCCAGTGATTGATTCTTCTATTCATGGTGAACACAGTGATGCAAATTTTAACTCCTTAAGTCACTCTGTAAGTTACAACCATTTTAGTAAGCACCTGTAATTTATTTTCCCAATACTTTCTGTACAAACCGATTTTTCTGCTGTTGCTACTTTATAGGGCTGTATTTCCCAAAGTTATTGGCATGCATATGAGGCTGAAACTTTGCCAGAGCATACATTTAGCTAGTCATTTAGTTTTTAAGATGCTAGTTTTTCAATAGCCATAAATGAAGCATTCCATCTTACACATCATTTTTCTAGCCATACATAATTACACCAGACTTAGAATAGCTATCTACAGTAATAAGTCAAGATATTTCAATTATCAGTGTATTAAAGGTGTAGCTGTAGCTATAGCTACACAGTCAAAATGATTTAGTCATAGTAATAAATTTTATGTTATTTCAGTTGCAAAACCAGGTAAACACGGTTCAAAAATGGTTTTTGCGTTTCAGATAACATAAAAATTGTTACAATGGCACAACTATTTTTACTGTGTACATGCTAAGTTTGGTAGATATTGGTACTATATCAATATGTTCAAAGACTTGAAGAAGATATACTGGTATAATTAAGCTGTACAAATTTCAGAATTGCAGATAATTATGAAATCCCTGCAGATTGTTTACATGAAACAATCTGACTGCTCTATTAGAGTATTTAAACGTTCTTATAGAATATATTAATCTTTCAGATACTTTTCAGCCCCTTTTCAACCAGCACTCATATAATAATGTCAGCTACATATCATTCTTAGTAGCTTAACTCTTTCTTCTGACTAATCAAGAAGAGACACGCCCCTTAATTCCACCGATTATTCCTGTGGACATCCGATAATTCTATAATTATGTCTGTAACCATCCTATAATTCCGGAATTATTCTCATGAAGTTGGTGACCAATATTAGTGTTCTCAAAATTATGCTGGCATAATAGGCACAGGCCAACAGTGAAGAAATCATACCTGACCATAGTCAAGATATGTTTGGCTGAAGGCGTCAGTTAGTTAGTAGAAAATTCAGTTGAAAAGTAAGTTATAAAATTCCATAGAAACTTGTTTGAAGAGTTTAGGGTCTCTCTGAAGGCTTAATTATGCCAACTCAATAGTGCCAAGTAGGGTTGGGCAATATTTCAATATTATCGCCAATAGTATGTTCAAATTGAACTGAATCCTGAAAAACAGCTAAAACTTAAAAGTGGATTTTTTCTCAACAGAGTTAACATTTCAGCCAACCAGATGATTATTGGTAACAGCAAAGGTGTCAACAACAGACACGTACGGTTTGGCTCCATTACAAGTTCGGGAAAGGGCTGTAATGGACACTGTACTTATATGGCTTCCCCATAGGAATTGTATTGCAGAAACTTTGATTGGCCATAAATACTATGTCAAACATTTGAACAACAAGATTTTGAAATATTTGTAGCGGGTCAAGTAGTACTACAAATGAGCCAAATTTCAAGATGGTGTGTAATTGCATCCATGAGTTATTAAATGTTTTTGAGGATTCAGCTCAACGTGAACATACTATAGCTGAATGCAATATTATGATTTGCAATACTGAGTACTGCAGCTTTTTTGAAAATACCGCAATACCGTTTGTGCAATATTATTGCATTTTCTGCATAATTGCTAAGAGAGAAATTGTGTTATTAGTGCTTTGCAGTGACTACAGGATTGACACAAACATTAGAAAGCTGTACCCAGAAGCACTGAAGGTCTGACAGCAACTTGTGCTGCCATTGCATATCAGAGTTGAATACTATATATAGGCCCACAATAATGTCTTATTTATGACACATAGTATCTTATAGTGGACATGGCAATACTCGCAATTATTGCATGATCACCTCAGTGCAATAATCGCAAGTAGAAAATACCAGTACCGCCCAACCCTAGTGCCAAGCAGTCATGAAGGATGATATTTTTGGGTAAGAAAATCCATAACCTCAATGATGCCTACTATACAGTGCTAGCATACTGTATGATAAATTGTCGACACAGGAATAATAAAACTAGTTAGGCTGCTACTACATGAGCTAAATTTAAGAGAAAGTTTCAACAAAACCACAGAGTAGATCCATCAATGGACTCTGTCTTCTTTGTTCACCCTCCAGTGCCTAACTGGTAAAATTAATAAAAAGAAAAAACCAACAACAACAACAACAAAAGTCATGTGTGCATGTGTGGCTATGTGCATTGACAATGTTTGTATGTATCAAACATGTATGTGGTGCTGTTGACTTGTATATATCTTTACATAATTTTAGACATGAAGGTTCTTCAGACTTTGTTTCTCGTAATTCTTCCACTGGTATCAGCACTTGATATTGAGGTAACATCTGAGGAGAAATTATTACATGGAAACTGCTCAGGAACATTGGGGGATTTTCTCTGTTCCTGTTTGAATACAATTCCTGAAGTTACCTTTCATCTTTTATCAGGAGACCATTTCCTAAATAGCAAAGACCAATGCATAATCAATAACAAAACAAAATTTGAAATGATTGGAATGGGTTCTACACCACATGACACAAGAATATCATGTAATAACTTTAGCCTCGTATTTATGTGGTCAGAAAATATTTTGATTAGTAACATCAAAATGATGAATTGTGGAGATTTTGTAAATGAAAAAGTCAATGCAAGTTACACACAGCTCATTCCTTTCTCTTACATTGTTAAGAGGACCCGAGCTGTATTCATGTTCTTCAGATCTGTTAATACAACACTGAGTCAACTAAACATGCAACAGTCATTAGGATACAGCATGATATTTTTAAACCCATTTGGTATTACTAATATCACTGATGTACACATTGAAAATACAAAATTTGAGAATGACCCTTGGTGCCATAACAGTAGCAATAATGATAGAACAAACGCTGCAGACTATTTGTGCACTGGAAGTGGTATGGTAACTGTCTATGTGAACGATCCACAAGGTTTTATTGGAAATGTTAACAATTCAATGATTCTTGACAGATGCAGTTTTAGCAATAATCAAGTCTTCTATCCACGGTTAGCATTAGATGTCCAATATCAAGCTCTCACCACTGGTTACTTTAATACAAAAATACCTTTTGTTGGAGAAGGAGTATTTTCAGTATACTATGTGCAGAGAGTCTTTCATGTCACCACTGTAGTTTCCAATACAAAGTTTAACAACAATAACAGTACTATTTGTTCAGGGGTTAGCATATTTTCTGTTTCTTCAATTGAATCAAACACATCATTTTACAATTGTACATTTGAAGATAACCATTTGATGTTTGATGAAAACAGTGAAAGACGAGCAGTGGGTGGAATAGGGTTCTATTTTCTTTTGTTTTCTGGTGTTGAAGGAGATATCATACAAGTTGATGATGATCTTACAAGTAACATTGAACTATACAAGGTGTATAATTGTAGTTTTACCAGACTAAATGGTGCTTTTGGTGCAGCCATACACATTGAAAAAGTTTCACCAGATAGGTTGACAATATTTGTCAGAATTGAGAATTGTTTATTTTATGAAATTACAGCCAATCGTGGTTCTGCTCTGTACGCAATTGACACAACAATTTCCTCATTAACTTTTAGTGGTGGAAGTCTTCATATAATTATAAATAATGTGACAGCAATGAATAATTATTTGTCACCTGGTACAACTTTAGAAGTTTCTCAAGTAAATGATGTAACTGGTATATTCTTTTTTGTAAATTGCCAAAGTTCCATCATTTGCACAGAGCAGTGTTATTTCACAAACAATCAGCCATCTGCTTTGTATGGATATTCCTTGGTAATGCGGATATTTGGTAGAGCCACATTCAAGAACAATACTGCTCGATTTGGAGGAGCCATATGTCTTCATTCGAGTGTCCTGTACATTAAAGCAGGGTCTCATATTTACTTCAGTGAAAATAAAGCAGTTGAACGAGGGGGAGCTATTTACATCAATATGGCAGGAATAGATGTAAAATCACAGAGGGTGTGTCCAATTCAGTTTATCACTAATCAAAGTCAGCAGCATTCAATGGAACCCAAACCCATCTTTCAGGTTAGTGATTTGCCTAATTTGACCCAATATTTTAGCATAACTTTCAACAACAACACAGTGAATGGTGAATTGCAATCTATCTCATCTAATTTATTCTATGTTTGTTCTTGGTTCACTGAAACACTTGTACTGTTTCCATTTGACTTACAAGAGCCTTTTGTCAATAACACAAGACCTTCAGTTTATCATTCGTTATTCAATTTTCTCCCAGACACTAATCCTCATGATCATATATATGTGTTAGCCTATGTGCCCTGTTTGTGTGATGAAGATGGTAAGTACAATGTAACACAATGTCTAATAGATAGAGAAGTGAAGCATAAAAACCCAGTGATTCCTGGACATTCCTTTAATCTTTCAATCATTACTCTTGATGAAGTTGGATCAGTTGCTTTTTCTACTCGCTTGTATGCAGAAGTCTATCATACGTCGGTAGCTGATAAAGAACTGTCATTGGATAATGGCCAGTCTAGAAGAGAGTTTTCTACTACTAGCCACAGCTGTACTAAAGTGGAATTCACAATATCAGTATCTGATATCTTATCATCTAGCAAACCTACAGAAGGCATACTTGCCTTATCATCTGATAGGCCGACTGAGCTTAAAGTTCATTTTAATTTCTCTGAATGTCCAGTTGGATTTAATTTCAGTAAAAGTGGTTGCGTATGCAGTGATTTCTTTAGTAATGTTAATAATGACATTCTCTGTTATTCCAACACTGGCATGATACAACGTGTAAATTTGAGATCATGGTTTGGTGCTATTGGTGATGATTTGTTATATGTTGATATGTGTTTTCCAAATTATTGTGATGGCTCTACCCGTACATTTAGCTTGGATACTCCTGATGTGTTGTGTGAGAACAATCATGCAGGACAAGCATGTGGTGCCTGTTTGGATAGTTTTAGTAGGGTGTTTGGTAGTGACACATGCAAGAAATGTGATAATGCTTGGCTAGCCACAATAGTATTGTATGCCATTCTAGGAATTGTACTGGTATTGATATTGATTGCATTGAAGATTACTGTCACACTTGGAATAATCAATGGATTGATATTCTTCTGTAATGTTATGAGCATAAATGAACAATTATTTTTTAATACCAAGAGATCAAGTTTTTCATTTTTAAGAGCATTTATTTCATTAATCAATCTGGACTTGGGATTTGAAATATGTTTTTATGATGGAATGACTCAATTAGCTAAATCAGGGCTACAGTTTGTGTTTCCAGTATACTTGTGGTTGCTGATGATGGTAATTATTTTTGCTCACAAAAGAATTTCTATTCCAGCCCACACTGTCCAAGTGTTTGCAACACTGTTTTTGCTTTCATATGCAAAAGTTTTACATGCAGTCGTTGACGTATTGACCTACACAGATATTTCATCATCCAAACAAGGATCTATTCTTGCATGGCGGCCAGATCCTACTGTGTCTTACCTTACAGATGGTCATGTCGCATTATTTGTTATAGCTTTGTTGTTTTTGATCTTCTTTGTTGTCCCATTTGCATTGATTTTGACCTTTCCTAACAGATTTATGAGGTACCGACAAATGAACTATTTCTTTCCATTGGTGGACTGTTTTGCCGCTCCGTTTAAAGATAACTATCGTTACTGGTTTGGAACTAGAGCAGTTCTCCTCATTTACTTGGCTTTAACAGAAGCTGTACTATTTTCAAATGACCAAGCATTATTGTTGTCAAATATATTCGCTGTAGGTTTTTTTGCCTTTGCACAAACTTTTATACTGCCATTTAAAACACTGCTGTCAAATGTATTGGATCTCTTGTTCATGGGAATACTTTTAATTTTATGTATTGCTACACATATACTTTATCAAGATGACGATGACATATATAGTGCTGTGAACGTTCTTGGATATTTTTCTTTTGTGCTGTTTTGTTTCATCATCATATATCATGTCTACGACTATAAAATCAAACACACAAAAATTGGAGAACTGCTCCAGTATAAACTGTTTCAAGTACAGAGACACTTACTCAGGTGCAAATTCTTTAAAAGTTTGAACCGCAACCACAACCAAGATAATGGATTTACCCTTAATGAACAAGACTTGGAATACAAACAGTATCGGGAGTCATTTCTTCAATAATAACTAATTAATAAACATAGCTTCAAGTGTGTTATTTCATGCATTTTATTATTTGTGTGTGTATGCAAAAAGCTATGAAGTAGTAGTGATAGAGAATTGAGACCAAGTACTTGAAGGGCACATATTGAGTTCCAGTTTTGGATATACATAGCACATCTACAGAAAATTATATAGCTACCTTTTTTATACATGAGGTCAGGCCAGGTTGTACTGCAAGCATTAGTCCAAAAATGCGATTCTTGCTGTTGATAGAGTTCAAGGATGTAACAGGATGCGATTGTTCTATTAAAGTATGACTAGGCCAGGTGTATATATGTCTCAAAACTACTAGTGGGCTTTTTATCCATGACCTGTAACTCAGTAAAGCTAGTAATAAAACAAAATGTTTATCTCTATGATTTCCCACATTCTCTGCATGCATTTAGTGTCTCTCCTAGCAACAAGTCCTCACGTGTTATTATATCTGTATGTTTGTCACATGATGTGTAGGTAGAATGATGTGGTGGAGTGGATATACAATGTGTGGTTGTAGAAAATGTATGGTATGACAAATAGTGAATATAAAGGTAAATCACTCACTCTCAATAATCTGGTGTCTAACTGACAATATACACCCTGTAGTAGCTATATTATAGCTGCTGTACAGACAATTACATGGAAGATAATACAATATCCAATGTGATATAGCTGCACAGATCCTACAAGTAGGCCATTCAACTCCAATTCCATTACTGGGGTTAAGTTTTGCATGCTAGTTACCAGACCAGTACATACCTCATAGTAAATATCTGAGTACATGTTCTACTGGTAATAATATATAGCTGGTCTGTGATTCACCTGAACCTAGTGTATGCCGCAATAGTGACTGTGTGCAAAAGTTTTGCACCCACTTTTGCATTACCAAACAAGTTCAGTTTACATTGCATGATACGTACTGTACAACACTCATCTAAAGAGGTAGCAATTAACTTGTCATGCCCAGCCTAATCCAACAATGTATTGTTTTATGATCTTTTTAGATCACATCAGACCATTGGGATCATTAATCACCAGACAATTAAACACTGCATCTGCATTATGCAGCTCAATATACCAGCTCTTTGTGACCATGAAGAAATCACGCATGCATGCAACCATCTTTTCTAGCTGTTGATCTCAGAGTTACCTGGACATCCAGATTGAGACTCAGAGAACATAATTATGTAAATCTAGGCTAGTAAGAGTTGCATGACTAGCTATATATAGTAAGTGATGAGAATCATGATCACAAGTTGCACACTTTTATGTGCAAAAGACTAAACAAAAGAGGGGATAACTTAAAGCAGGAATTGCGTGACCAAGCACAAAAGGCTTCAGTGAGACCATACTTTTCCTCAACAGATCATGTAGTGGAACAGTCACTGACATTGGTAATACTCCTGGTGTGTTTTTGCATATATACCAGTACTGAAGTGGTGCCTTTTTTGTAAATGCACTTGAATATTACAGTGCTGGCAAGCTAGCTCAAAATGTTTGTATAATTGACCAAATTTCTGTTGTATGTAACTATTCAATGAATTGGTGAATTTGATGCCTCAGTATGGTTAGTCTGTTGTTGGAACAGCAGATACGGTTTAACTTCTCTGTGCTGAGCTGGATCTCCAATGATGAATGTGGTATATAGCCAGAAGCAGTAAGGTTACACTTTGGCTACCAAACTATGGACATATGGAAACCCCCTCTGAAAATTTCTAGATCCATCACTGGTAATACAATATAATACTTGTCTGTACTGAGTACAATATAATACTTGTCTGTACTGAGTACAATATAATACTTGTCTGTACTGAATACAATAGAATACTTGTCTGTACTGAATACAATATAATACTTGTCTGTACTGAATACAATATAACACTTGTCTGTACTGAATACAATATAATACTTATACTTGTTGTTACAGATACTACTACCACTACTGATCTGTTCATGAGATATGCTGTGACGGACAATTAAGCTCTACAAGTAAATCTGATGATTTGCTAAGTAAAGCATATCGGATATCATTCTCTTTAACTTCTTTCCTTATATCCATGTATCTGTTTGGTAAACCTGCATCGTAGAATGTTTCAGTAGAGATATAAACATAAGTTGTCCTTGTATTTGTTTCAATAATTTTACTTTTGTAATATTGGTGAAAACTTGGAAATTCCGCAGTCAATTCACTGTAGCCTTTACGACCTACCCTACTTTCCATTAAATCTGCTACTTTTGATTTATGATTTGTGTAACTGCTCTTCGATATTTGGAAGAACAAAAGGTAAACACTTTTGTTATGTTTAAAGATACCAACAGCATTGATAGCTGGGTGGTATCTTCGGACACGATAAACAACATTTTTTCTTAATTCTTCTTTTGGTGGTAGGTCTAACACACAATCTACATTAAATGTAAATTCCTTTTTGTGATTTTGTAAAAAAAGACTTTTATGATTGGCAAGGTGATAAAAAAAAACTTCTTCCATTATGTACCCCCTCACTTGGGTATACTGTGAAATGTTGATGGTAGAATGGTCAACCAGATACCTGATATCTTCTTTCAGATACTTAGCTACTGTGGGAAAATTCATTTTGATTTGTCCTGTCGTAAAGTAGCAAACACCGTGATCTGCGACCCAAGAGTTTTCAAACTCCACTAAATCATCAACAGGATGGTCATTCGCCGCAATCCAGAAATATTTCTCCATTTGCTCCAATGAAGACAAAAATAGTTGTGGTAGGTGAGTCTTAATAAGGTTAGCCTTAACAAATGTTGTCACATACAGGTTAACTTCTGACTTCAAACCTGCTTCATCCCTGCCACGGGCCAGAGAAAGCAAATATGGATTGTTGCCTGTTATAGGTTTTAGAACATTTTCTGGTATACTTATGTGATTTAGGTGAATATAATGGCTCACTTCCTCATCATTGAATGGCAAAAACTGCACAATTTCTTCTTCTTGCCTCAGTGATAAATAGGACTTTAAAGAATCTATATAGTTCACCCCCCCACCACTTGATACTGCCAACACTGAAACCATATTGGGTAGCAGCCACACACCTTTAACAATGTCAGCCAATTTGTTGATGGCTGTGAAGTCGCTAAAATCTACTAAGAACAATATGACAAATCCTTTGGATGTCGCCGATTGGAAAAAAGTATATAACCAACTTTGAAGGGATAACTTTGGATTCACCTTGATATCAATGTTAGTTGCAATTGTTTCAAGGTAAATTTTTACCATTAGTTCATTTTCTACAGAAAGAAGTGACTTGGAACTAAAAAAAAAAAACGGCAACAGTTGTGATGGATGACAGTACACATAGCAGTGCCAATAAACAAGTTGTTTTCCCAGTCCCTTTTGGACCTGTTATTAACAAAGGTTTTGGGTCAATAACATGCAAAGTATCAAATTTGGACTGCACTTTCTGTAAAACTCGTGGTCTTCAGAAAGGTTTTTGGTATGATTGAGTTAACTGCATCAGCAA
The DNA here is from genome assembly GCF_963678975.1 of Dysidea avara. NCBI lineage: Eukaryota > Metazoa > Porifera > Demospongiae > Dictyoceratida > Dysideidae > Dysidea > Dysidea avara. Next base: position 11,024,221 of record NC_089279.1, on the reverse strand, counting down.
AATAGTGCTGGCATCTAACCTCCTGTAAATCAACTGTATCAATTAAAGGTGTGGAGGCTAAAGTCGTAGATCCATATTCTGGGGATGAAGCTGGTTCTAGTCTACGTTTTTTTCTACCACCACCTGAACAAAACGCTAAACAACAGAAACCTGACAACACAACTAAATTACCTTCAGTAGATGTACGTTTCTTTGTCCTTTTTTCCCTGGGCATACTCAATACAAACAACGAAAGATGCTCGACAAGATGAAACCAAATTACCATTAATGACGTCAGTACTTGGGACTCTTATATTTTCGAGTGTTATCCAGACTCCGAGGTTCTTATAATGATCAACGCTGCTTGAGATACCTTGGGATGTCTCACGTTAGGCCACTCCAAGTCATACCTTAGTTTCTGGTCACTCCCAAGCCTACAAATGGATGCGGGCGGGCGGATGATCAGGACTTCAGACTCTACTGTGACAATATACTGTATGGTATTATTATTTGCTCAATTTAGCAAATTCATGTTGATTTTATACTTAACCAACAACATAAGTAGTTGTGCTTCGGCAAAAAATGCACTAGGAAAGTTGTTGATGGATCATGGCTAGCTATACACTGATGTATATATAGCATTTAAGTATATATTTATTTATTTATTTAGAATATACTATAGGAAATGTTTTGCTCATGTAGCTACTTATGCTTTCCAAGTGAAATAAATGTCTCATTAGCTATGTCAGGAAAGTATTACTATGACTTATAGCTAAGTTGTTCAAATGATAATGATACACAATGAAATTTAACTTCTATTTTCACATCAGAAATTCTTCATTCAAATGTAAAGTCTTAGCCCACTAGCTATGTGTTTCCAGCCTTCTATTCAGTAACCTTGAGAAAAGTAACTGTCAAAGTTTTGAGTCATTGAGTGCTCCAGACTACTGTTTTTTAGTGATCATCTGGACTGTAAGGGTTTCCTCGAGTTAGTTTGATGTACTCTGTAGGGTCGTGACCTGTTCTGTAGAAGTTCCTAGCAAGTGTAGCGATCTGTTCATCGTCAGCTCTAAGTAACTCCTCTAGAGTTTCATAGCCGCTGATACAGGATCCAGCTTCGTTGGGAAAGTAGCGACAATCTTCAAGGGTGACGTTAGAGGTGGTGTTTTGTGCGTTTGATTGTAGTACGACGACAGTTAACAGCAATACGAAGTCGAAGAGCAGTCGATCAAAACCAGGCTTCACCATTTTTCGTCGACTAGTCGTCGAGGGAGTCGTAGAATGAAGAGTTCAGTAATGTGATTGTTGCTCAGAAGCCTCGATGTGTAGATATTTGTCTCGTCTACGTTCTCGTTTCTATGGCTTCTAGCTAGAGTTATTGCGGCAAAAAATTAGTCTGGCGCGGCCATCCCTTCAATTAGAAACTAATTGTGTAGCTAGGGGGATAGGGACTCGCACCTCTCCATTGGTTACGTGACCACCTTTTAAAAATGTTTAGGCTGACAGTGAGAGCTGGTTACCAGAAAAAGGCCATACCACACTTTTAGGTGGCGAAGTCAGCTGTAAGATCTGAAAAGCCTGTAATATACTCTAATAGAACAGTCACTAAAAACCATGAATGATGTTAATGATTTGTACGATGAACATTAGCTATCATTAAAGCACAGATTAAAGTAATGGTGCGTGAGTCCTCCCATCAGAATGGAAGTTGGGATGGTAGCTTGAGATGCTTCACAGGCCCGGTGGTTATAAATTCAGTGCTGGTCACTGTAAAGTGTTAATAATAATAATAATAAATGAATAACCAGTAAAGCCTTAATGAGTATAGTAGCTAGAATAGAAAGCAACTCTGTGATTATGCAGTGTATAAGTTGTTCATGTGTTGTTGTTGTTTGTATGCATTTATGTTTGTGGTCATTGTATTTACTAGGCTGGTATTATGGTTGTGCTAAATTGACAGTTAGTTCTTTTTGTGTATTTACAGAGCCAGTTTGATTCCATAGATGGCAGGCAAGCTAGGTGGGTAGATTCCAACATGCAGTGTATCAACGATACCACAAAGAACTGCCCCAGATGTAAATCTGCTATAGCGTATTGAAAAGAATGGTAATCTTTGTGTAATATTATAGTAGTGATCAAGAGACAAAATCAATAATAACATATGGATAATATTATTGATTATCATTTTCCCTAGTAACTCAATATACTTGTTGGTGTGAATATCTAAAATAACCTCAAAAGTATAGCATAGCTACTGATATACATCGTGACATATTAATTTTATGTTCATGATTTTCTGAATTCTACTGTAATACAGTGTACTAGTGTATGTGGATCCAGTATGTATGTATGTACCTGTACATCATATATTATACAATCTCTGCATGATACCATCATACAGGAGGGTGCAATCATGTGACATGTCTCATCTGTAAGTTTGAGTTCTGTTGGCCTTGTCTTTTGGAGTGGAACAGAAACTGTCAAGATGATCATTGGTTTGAGGACTAAAATGCTCTCTAGTTTTAACTAGTGTTGAATTTTCTTAGAAAATTGTATACATAAAATATTTGTACTTATGTTTGTTGTATATAGTGTAGTAGGTTTAAGTCAGGCAAAGTAAGAGTGTCCATGGCTTAAGTATACATGTGCCACATACGTAATATACCTGCACATGTGATAACACCTTTATGATTTTATGATATTGGACATGGTAGTGTAAAAGACACTGTTTTTCCTTTCCCAAACTTCTGTTGTTGTAATTTCACTAGGCTTTAAGTCAAAAATATGCTCAAAACTTTGCCCAAAATATTTTAGAAATTTTTCAAAATTTTTGCACATTATGCTCTTCAGTGTTCCCATTATGCTCCTAAGTTAGCAACAGTTTTTACCATAATCTAGGAACATTTTAATCAATGAATGCTCTATTAGAGTATTTCACTATAATGTGACTGTTCTATTAGAGAGTATCGATCAAGCCATAGTTTGAAATATCCACCTATTATGCATTATGCTGGCACAGCACTCCAGCCTATTATACTTTTTAATATGCAAGAATATTTGACGCAAGCCTGATAATTTGATATTGTAGGTAGAATTCTCTTTTTAAATTGATTACGTAGCCAAGTCAAGCAATACACCAGTGGTCAAATACTATAGACATTATGTTTTTATGGCAAACTACACACATGCCATAGCATAAAAATAATGTGGTAGGCCTATGTAGTGAGCTTGATTTGCTACCCGCATATGTAATAGACAATTGCAAAAAAGAGTAGTGATCATGTAGTGAATGACCACTTATAAAACAGCTGTAACTGCTATTGGTGGTGGATAAAGGATCTTCGAGCTTATATATATATATTCTTAGTTAGTTCCTGAGGGCATGCCCTAAGACCCCTTAAAATTACTTCAATTTGGACTTCTACTCTTTTGATGGAATAGTTACTATTTGAAGCCATCTTGTGAAGAGGAAGAATGATATGTATAAGATTTCCAGAACATTTAAACAGCATCTGCATTGAGTTTGAATTAGAGAGTCTGCTTACTCTGTTAGAAGCACAGACCTCTCTCACAACATGACCAGAAGATAAGCAGATCTGTACTAACAAACAGTTGACCATTGTTGTCTATCTTGTCAATGTGCAACATATCCCAGTCTTCTTTAATCCCAACTTCTCAAGAGCCAAAGCTATTATACTTTAATTTTTCCTATGCTGCAGTGCCCAAAAATTCTGAGCAATGTTCATATTATGCTCAATATGTGTTCCTCAGTTTTCATGTTTGCTATGATTGTACTATTATAATGGATAATATTGACTGTTTAAAAGCAAAGAAATGCTGCTATCTTTTGAATTTTCCAAACTTTTTGCTTAGTATACTGCAATTAAGTAGACATGTCAATAACTATCTGACCACTCTATTAGAGTGACTCACTTTTTTTATATAAGTTGATCATTTTCAGTACCAGTTGATAAACTGTTAATCTCTCTTGAACCTCCAGATCTTTCATCTGCCTCAAATTGTCCAACTGAGAAGTCCAATTGACTAGATTCTGTCTGTCTGTCTGATGAACATACATATTATTGTCAACAAAATCAATGTGTTTCAGAATTATGTATATTCTAGATCTCCAAATATTATTGGTGTGACTGAGACTTGGCTGTCAGACAAAATCTTTGATAATGAATTACTATATATATATCCAGTGCTTACACAATACTTTGAAAAGACCGTGGATCTCGTGGTGGCAGTGTGATGTTTGCTATCAAATCTTGTAAATCTTTTCTACTACCCACTCCTCCTAGTGTAGAAGTGCTTACTGTCAGCGTTGGACTTACTATTCCAACTGTCTCTTGCTTAACATGCTCCCTCCCAATGCATCAACTGATTATTGGCAAGATTTTCTAGACTACCTTGAATCTCTCAACACAATTTCCAGTATTATTAGGTGATTCTAATATCAGTGACATCAACTGGAACTCTCTATCTGGTCAGTCCCCCTTCTCCTCAAAATTTTGTGATGCCACATTTGATCTTAATCTTTTTTAGCTAGTAGAAGAGCCTTCACACATCGCTGGCAATATTCTTGATCTTGTTTTAACTAATGTCCTAGAGAAAATTTCTAATTTAATAATTAACAGTGAACCTCCCCATCCAATTCCTTCAGATCACTTTATGATAACCTTTGACTTTTCCACTTCACCCAACAGTATCAACAATTCAGTCTCAAGTACAATCTTCAATTTTTCTAAAGGCAACTACAATGGACTTTGTGATTTTATTCATCACTCAGAGTTTACATTCTACTATATGTCTGAAGACATCGAATTTGTGTGTTCCTACTTGAGTAATTTTATTAGGAATATCTTTAAGCAGTTTAATCCAATTGTTACAGTACAGGAAAATAATAAACCACCTACTGACATCAAGCATCACATTAAATGTCTCCGAACACTTAGACGTAGATACAGTACACATCCTACTGACTATACAACTGTACCAAAGTAGAAAAGTCTCAAGAACAACTCCAATCTAAAATAAGCAATGCCAAAAGTAGATATGAAAGTAAACTTGTTACTGAATTCGCCAGCAACAACAATAATTCCAAAATGTATCAACTACATCAGAAGACAACATCTCTTCCATCATTTACACTGTTCCAAGATTCTTCTCCTATAAACTGTGACTGTCAAGTATGGATATCTACCCAGTGATTGGAAACTTCACAAGATAATCCCCATTTTTAAATCAGGTAACCGCACTCAGGTTAAGAACTTTCACCCAATTTCTTTACTTAGTAATATATCCAAGGTGCTCGAGCATATAATTTACAACAAAATAATTAGTCATATTTCTAGCAGGATCAACCCAGTTCAGTTTGGGTTTTTACAGAATAGGTCAACAACTCAGCAACTTTCATTATTTCTATCAAACATTTTTAATACTTGTCATCAGCTGGATGTCATCTACTTAGACATTAGCAAGGCATCTGACACAATTTCCCACTCACATCTTCTTACCAAATTTCTATCATTTAACATTGGAGATGAAGTCTGGTCCGTCTGGTCCTGGTTCCATGCCTATATTATAATACAAACAGATATCAGTATGTAACTACAAAATTAATAACAGTAATTCCTGTCTACTTAGAGTGGAATCAGGTGTACCGCAAGGTAGTACTTAGTTCCCCTCCTGTTCGTCATATACATGAATGACCTTCCCAATGCTGTTCTCTTCAGCAAATCCTTTTTGTTTGCAATGTTTAAGGGAACATAGTGATATGAATCTCTTACAAAACAATGTCAACTGTCTGTCAAACTGGAGTACAACTTCACATCTGTCATTTCATCCCTCCAAAAGCTGTCATCTATCCTTCAACCTGAATTCCAAACATCTTCTACTATTGACAGTACCACCATACTTTCACTTCCCAAACACAAAGACCTCGGAGTAATAATTAGTAATAACCTTGAATGGAATCCTCACCTGGATAGCATTCTTACTAAGCCTACAAGATCTTAGGTCTTATTCGAAGAACATTTAGCCAATCTATGTCACCGCGAGTAAAAGTTAAACTCTACATAGCACTTGTTAGATCTTTAATCATATATTACTCTCCAGTTTGGCGCCCTTACCTTACGAAAGATATTACCAGGTTTGAACAACTACAACGTAGAGCCACCAAATACATCCTGAATGACTATACATCCGACTACAAAACACGTCTAATAAAACTTCAACTTCTTCCTTTAATGTATGTTCTGGAATTATCTGATATCATGTTTTTCATTACCTGCATCAAGAAGCCTACCTCAAGTTTTAACATCATCTCACACGTCTCATTCTCTAACAGTTGCACCAGATCTAATGGACTAAAACTGAGCCATAGTCCATCTTTCAATAACAAAGAATGTCACTTCTATTTAAACCGAATATGTAGACTGTGGATCTCTCTACCAATTGTCAACACGGACCTATCTACAGTATCCATCAAAAATCAAATTAAATTGTTCTTCTGGAAACATTTTATTGCAAACTTTAATTCAACCGACATTCCTGTATCAACCACTCCTCCATGACCTTTGATCATATCTAGTCTTCCCCCTGATCACAACTTGTCACATCTTATTTCTTAACTATTGTAAGCTAAGTAGTTATGTTACTATAAATCTTAAGTTAAGTAGTCATAATTTTACTTTAATTGTAATTTTAGGTTAAGTATAATTATAAGTAGTGTAGTTTTTGGGTACTGGCACAGGATGCCAGTATTCCGTCAGTGTAATTTTTACATAATACAGTTAGTTTATTACATTGTACAACTCTTTTGTCTGTCATTGCTTTTTACACTGTAAAGTCTTTAAATAAATAAATAAATAAATTTTCTGTAACATCTATTTCTCCAAGTACAAAGGACAATATAGTCATTATGCTCATGTCTCTAGAATACATATGCTAGCATAATAAGCTTGTGCTGAGACTTTTGTAAATAACAAGCACTGGTCTGATGACAACCAACAATATTCACCAGCAACAATAAGAGCAGTTTTTAATGGACCTTTCCCATTGATATTATGCAATGAATTGTCCCACATAATTATAGAGATTAGAAGTTAGATAATGTTTGATAACGGACGAGGGTGCAATGCTGGAACATATTTTTCTTGAATCACTTCTTCACGATGTTTAAACAACTCCATATATAGAAGCAGTTAAATGAAAGCAACCATTGGCACAACTGCTATAGCTAGCAGCCATGTTACCTTTTTCAACACATTATGTGCTGATAAATACCATAATGGAACAGTCACACATGTACATCATGTACCTATCATTCTGTATGTACCATAACAAAATGTAACATTTAAAATTGTAATAGAACTTTAATTGATAAAATGGCACTTTATACAGTATTAGACTTGTCACTTTTCTGTATAATAGACTGCAGGGCTAAAAAGGGGCTAGTTGTGGCCAAAAAGCTAGTTGTAAATGACTTTTGGCTAGTTGTAAAAGTCAGACTAAATAGCAAGCTGCACCAAAGAAAAGAATAAAGTCAAAAATTACATACATGTGCTGTGCATGTTTACAGGGATTTGACAAAAGTACTTCAAGATCCAGTCTTGAGATTGCCATTTTCGAGGATTTTTCTGCTTATGGTCCACTAATTTAAAAATTGCAACTTATAGTTATGGTCATTTTCACAGTTCACTATTGATATAAAAAATTGCCTTAAAATGTTATAAAACAATAAAGAATTGACTTGTACGTCACTGTAAGTTTGTTTGCTATTTCCTAGTTCCACATCTCAGTCACTTATATCTCAAATTACTTCCAGATTCAATCTCACCACAATTATGTTTCAACTAGGTAAATATGCTCCCACACTCCCCTGAAATCCCTTGATATAGAACACAAAATACAAAATATGTAATTCAAACACAAAGAAAATTTTGTTTATATGTATTACCCCCCCCCCCGGTTTCAGGTTTGGGCTAGTTGTAAAAAATAGTTTTTTTAGCCACTGTAATAGAGACTGTGGTAGTCAGCTGACTGCAACAGGCAAGGGCCAGGATATAGATAGGGGGATTGAATATTTCAGCTGAAATATCTGGACCCCCCGTTGAATGCGTGCAAATGGTGTTACTAATAAATTTTGTAGGGGGAATAAAATATTTCAGAGGGGGTCCATATATTTCAAACATTTTAGTTCCGGGGTCCAAATATTTCGATATATTTGGACCGGGGGGACCAAAATAGGGGGTCCAAAGTTTTAGTGACAGGCCGCTCGCCAGACTAACTTTTAGCTATTATAGCTCAGTAGCCACAGAAAAGAGAAGTAGGCGAGACAAATAGCTAGGCTTCTGAGCAATAATCACATTACCCAACTCTTCGTATGACGACTAGTTGACGAAAAATGGTGAAGCCTGGTTTTGATCAAGTGCTCTTCTTATTGCTGTTAACTGTCGACGTACTACAATCAAACGCACAAAACACCACCGAGTCTAACGTTACCCTTGAAGATTGTCGCTACTTTCCCGACGAAGCTGAATCCTGTATCAGCGACTATGAAACTCTAGAGGAGTTACTTAGAGCTGACGATGAACAGATTGCTACACTTGCTAGGAACTTTTACAGAACGGGTCAAGACCCTACAGAGTACATCAAAATAACTTACATGTTTCAGATCCCATCAAGTGACGAGGATGAAACTTGTGTTCCTATTGAACGAAATTACATTTGGAGCACTTCACCAGTTTTTTTACTGGGACCTAAGGCACTATTTTGGCTATCACTATTCTCTATCAGTGTCAATGAAGAAAGTGTTACTATAAGACTACCTTGTATACAGGAGACTGCTCAAAGAGATCTGCTCACAAGATTAACATATCTGGTAGGTAGCTATTAGCTAGTTAGCTAGATTCCATTTGTACTGTACTGAACTAATATAACGAGTCAAGGGACACCAAGTCAAGGGACACCGGCTAACATAATGACAACCGGTATGTGAGAGCTGCTGGTTGTAGCTACGTGTAGTGTTGATAAGTGATAGTAGATTATTGTTGCAATTGAAAATATCTTTAGATTCCTTGGTGTGTGGGCTGTGCAGTAGTGCAATAGAGGCTACATTCTAATGGAGCAAGTTTTTGGAGTTAATAACAAACGTATCAATTTCCTTATACATGTACTTGTCCCGCATATCCATACAGATTTGTCATCTTCAGAGTATACAAACAAGAATGAAGACTCCAATTGCCTGAGACTCAAGTCTCCAGTGTGGCCCAAAATGTTATAGGTTCCTTTTGGACTCCTTGGATGATAATGTATTAGTAATATTTGATGTTGATATATCATACCAATCAGTAATTGAAATTGCATTGATTTTGTGTTATGTTTTGGTTTGATATTGCAACATCCAAAGTGCAGTGTATTTTATATTGAACCATTGACAATCGGTACGCTAAGCATTGATTGTGCAGTGGGCATAGTTTTACAGTATAACCATAATATTAAGCTATTAAAAATGTGTTCTCAGTGTCCTACATTACTAGTCTATAAGAGTGTGTAGGTATATTATGTATATTAATACACACCTGCATTGGTTGTTTTTACTCACTCTGTCACTATTGAGCTACATAACTATAATACCAATTATAAAGTATGCAATGAATAAATTCACTGGTAGTTAATTCATGAGCTTAATCACCTACTACAATATTCATAACAAAATAGTTTTATAGAACAATACTAGAATATGTCTGGGAATGCAATTAGTGCTAATTGCATATTAACCATGTATTGGAGCCATTACTGATAGCTGTACTTCCATTCCTTAGAAAGTATATGGTTTTTACATGTATGTTCAAATTTTCTGTACATAGATAAAAACTAGTCTACATACGTAACTAATCTCATGTGCCACATTCTTGAGATCTAACTATAATGTTTATACATACAAAGAACATGAATACCTCCACATCTGAATGGTTTGAAAGGAAGACACAGTTGGATATGATGTGGTCCCAAACAATGACACGTTTTAATACTGTATAGTGGGTTTTCTTGAGAGAATTTTAATCTCGCATTTTGGGAATTTTACAATATTAAAATTCACGACATATTTCATCACGTGCAGGTGGAATTTTCTTTGTCACAAGGTTTTTAGCATAACATTTGACAACAAACCAGGTGCCTGTTTATGTACAAAACAGCTTAATTGCTGATTATTTATAATGACTTGATCAGTTGCAGTTGCTCGTTCCCCTATACACTGATCATGAACACATGTTTATTCACCAAGCATCGCTGAACAGCTGCCTTGCTTCCTGACAAACTTCGAGCACCTGAATCATCGCAGATACAAAGAAACATGGCTATCATGCCTATGTCATACTGGATTCCACTGCTTGCCATCTTATATGTGAACACTTATTATATTGAGTGATCAATTTGTGTGAGGAATTTTATTATTACAAATTTGCCGCCTCACGAGATTAAGTACCACATGATTTTATTTCTGCAGACCCATATGCTGTATCCTTAGCTACAGAGAGTAAAAATTTTCTTGAGTCGTCACTCCATGGCACGTATCACTGTTTGTGACCGGGCCTGTGAAAACAGAGCATGTGAGCACAAACTACACCCCGTCACACAACATGTCATATATCAGTACTGGAAAAGAATATTTACATTCTGTTACTTGCATCATAAAGCAATTAAATGCTTACTAAGTGTTAAAATTTTCATTACCATAGCATATTGTTATGAGTGAAGGAAATTTGAAAAAGTAGGTAAAAATCATGTGCTCACATACCCCGTTCTCACAGGCCCAGTCACATTTTGTTATTTATATTGTGTTGTACAAAGTAGACACTCCTTGCATAATTTTATACAGTATTATAAAGAAAATGCAGTTTGTTTAATGGTATGACAAAAGAAAGCTATTAAGTTGTGGCAATGCGTTAAGATGGTGTGGCAGTTGGCCAAGTGACAGGGATGTGGTGATTATGCCGGCATGATTTTGGGCATAATAGGTATGTGTAAGAATCAGGAATTATACTAACATTTTGAGGTGATTGTAGAGCTTTAACAGTGATAAACCTCCACCGATTGCACAATGAACTTTATCTGAAATTATGTCACAGACTTAAAAATGGACACTGTAGTGTGGGGACATTTGTAAAATTTGTATGGGCGTCTATGGGAAGAAAACTTTGTACGGCAATATCTCAGCCAAGAAGGAAGATATTGAACTCTAACTAGTAGGTATGGTTATTATAAGACATTACAATAAGTACGTAAAAGCAATTTTCGGTTGATTTTCAAAACAACACTAGATTCCTATTCTTTCAGCTAATTTATAACCATACCTGCTGGTTAGAGCTCAATATCTTCCATCTTAGCTGAGATATCGCCATTCAAAAATTTTCTTCCCATAGTCACCCATACAAATTTTACAAACGTCCCCACACTACAGCAGCCATTTTATGCCTGTGACATAATTTCGGATAAGGCTCAAGTAAGAAGATAGTCTAGTAGACTAAACATTATTAACCATATATGGTGGCGTGATTTTGGGAATAATTAGAAGCATAATAGGTGATGTTTTGCATGCTGCTCAAATCATAATGCTCATTTTTTGGAACACAATAGCCTCATGCCTACCATGTGATCACAACTACCTCGGTGATGTGTTCAAGTGCTATTTCATCTGTCAATATCATTCAGATTTGCACATGTTTACTGCACTGAGACTATTGTACAACTCTAGCTAATGATCTAGACCATGTGTAAACAATGTGATTTTGATAAATGCAACAGTAAATATTTCAAGGGGAAGATCTTGACAAAATTGTAAAATTTTGCTTTAAAAAGCATGCTACAGTATAATTATGGTATATATACCAAAACAGTGAAGTTGAGAAAAAGGCAGAAAAGCCAGTGTTGTGAAATCAGAGGTGGTGGCCAAGAAATGGCTGCAAGTGCTCATTATCAGCTGTGTCTTGACTATTACCTTAGATTTTGTACCTTTTTCATCAAGCATTTAAGGGAACTGCACCCTTTTTCTCAAGGCTGTTCTGGTATAGATAGCACATTTTGTAATTGTAAGCCTTGGGCTTCCTTTTTACTTTTTTTCTTTACAAGAAGACTTTTTTAATTTATATGGTCTGTTTAAACTATTTATTTTAATTATGATTTACATAGCTAAAGTTCTAAAAGGGTGATTTGTTTTGTAGCTGAATGGACTACAGGGTGAGTTGTAATGTACTCTTCAGGGAGGCTTGTTTGTAGCTGATGTCCTACAGAGTAATTTTATCATATCTGAACTCACTACCAAGTTGACTTGTAATGCTGTACATGTAATGTAGCCATACTCTCTACAGGAAGCCTTGCTTGGAACTGTACAGGGTGACTTGTTACGTAGCTGTTTGTTTGTAGCTAAACTCTTTACAATCTACATGTAATAGTTGTAACTTGGGCATGAGGGCTTTTCCTGATATGTATGCCCGGCTGCACCAGGGCATAAAGCCCGAATGCCTGTGTTACAGCTAATATGTAACACTTACTTCTCAGGCTGATAGCCTGTACAGGGTGATCAATCACCCAAGCCAATACGAGTGCAACTACTGGATGTATTATATGCATGCCTAAAATTTCCACTATGGTTCAGCAGCTATTACATTCTGGTTACGTTCGGTTACGATGAACGGACATATCCTAGAGATATCATGGAGAATTTTGGTTATTTGAGGTGAGAGAGAACCATCATTATTAAATGAGGAAACATGTAAATACATTACAATATGATGAGCCCTCAGTCTCGTGCGACCACAGCCAGACTCTTAAAAGAGATCTGTGTGGGCACGGCAAGGTTAAACAAACAAACAAACAAAATAATCCCTAAACCTACATACAAAAATAGAAATTTGTTACATTAATACACATGAACTGCGCTGTCCACTCACTGGAATTCCTGGCCAAGAAAATATTCTGTGAGCAGAACATGCACGCCTTAGCAGCTGCATTGTCAAAAGTCTGTCGAATAGAAGACTTGGTGGTGGTTTAAGGGTGGATAATGTTTTAATCAGTGCTATTGAATCGTTTATGGAAATTAAATTACAAGTTCACTAAGGTCCTAGATAGGTAAGCTTGCTTGTAGAGTGGTTACTCTGTGCATAGTGGTAGCTTTGTAATGGAGGCGTGTCCATATTTGAAAATATGCAGAAACAATCGGTGAATAAGCTATAGCACTAGTTCTCACCTTAGCTCAACGTTTTTCAAATTAATTGTAGGATGGCGAGGATTCTCCGTCTGAGTGGTTTTCATGGTGAAATCCAAGTAATCACGTGAGTATTAGTCAATCCCTATAATCGCTTTTGGCCTCAACATCTATATAATCACTGTCCAGTTGTAGTCTGGCTACATTTCATAATTATGTAGTCTGGTTAGCTGGGCTACATACAAAAAATAATGTAGCCAGGGTGGCTCCTTTGATCTGAGGTGTGCAAGTGTTACATAGTGACTTGTAGGCTATTAACATGTAAGTATGTTTAAGGAAAACAATTTTTTTAGTAGGAACTATTACATGCAATAAAGTACGTGACCCTCTAACCATCAAAGACACTGTGGATTAATCTAGTAAGTTATGCATTTTGACATATTTGTGCATTAGTAGACCAGTACACTTACCTTAAAGCATTCACACCCACAGGATCTCGGTAACTGGGATAAACAGATCATTCACTGATTGTTCTGTGAAAGTCACATAATTATGAAAATGTTTTATCTTGTTAGTTGTTTGATCTAGTCATGTGTATCATTGAGATGAAATGGGAGAAGGCAATCTGTTACACTGAGGATAGTTACAAGCTACTTTGTCAAAAGATGGTATACGGTGTCCATGCATTTCACTATAATGGATGCACATTGCAAGTAATGAGAGAACTCATGGACTTGGACACTGTATATAATTACCAAGTAAATATCCAAATAGGTTGGCTAATGCAGCTCCATTTTCAGGCCTTGGTATGCCCTACCAGACAACACAACAGTTAGAGAGTTAAACAAGGAGATCATCACAGTATAGGGATGTTCATTTCAATGTACACACATCTGACACCATTATACCCTTTGATATGGTGTTGCAGAAATCAAATTACATTACCAAAAATTTAACAAACAAGTGTAAGAAAAATTAGGAATTTTGCAAGCTAGCAGGAATCATTACAATATTTCAACAAAGAATCATCACCTTGAGTTGCAAATTTGATCCCTTCTTGGACATGCTGGTTTTAATGTGAATTATTTGTATGAGCAAAACTATAGGAACACTTCAGAATTTCTAGTAAGGAATATGCAGAGCCGGCCTAGGGCCTCAGAGCTCCAAAAATGGGGTCTCAGGCTTCAGAATCTAATATTCATACAGCCAATTTCACTAGCACTTCCTTCTATGCAGCCATGTGCTAGTGGTCAGTTCTAGGTAATCCCAGTATTCTACAGGCACTTATATCATTATGATAGCTAAAGCACACACTAATACTGACTCTCCATTGTATTTATATGATCATAAGGCTAATAGTGTGGGACAATTCTGTAATTGGGTTGGAGTCCAGGAGAGACATTGTCTAATTGTATTGCTACCAATGAATGTTAGTTATGAAAAGTACTTAAAACAAGTATGGCTTTTTATTGTTTTTGCTTCTCAACTAACACCTTTGCACATTTTCCTGGCGCCCTCTGGTTGTACAACTGAGTAGCTATACACTAATGAAAATTGGCACTAAGATTACAGTAAAGTATTGTTCAATGACATGATAAAGATGATGCAACAGCTAAGAATAGGAGGCAACACTGGATCCTTAACAAAGGTCTCAAAATCAACTAGCTGAACAGCTGCTATACAGTGCTGGGAAAAACCTCCATGGGGCTGGAAAGATATATTAAGTATAATATTAAGATTTACACACAAACACTTCTAGGATATAGAATTAAAACTAAAAAAAACAGTAGTCATACATATAGACAGAGTCATGCAGTCTATACTGTTTGCATGGCAAGCATATTAATGTACGTACATGAAAGTCCCAGTGATACATGCACAATGTGTGCTTGATTGATTTCTGACATGTGTGTGGGGGCCTCTATATTTGGCTTGCCTAGGGCCTTTGTATCTGGCCCTGAATATAGGAGTTGTTTTGTATAATAGTTTTTGACTTAGTTCTGCATGTTACATAGTTCCACAATTATAGAGAATGTTATGTAAAGCTAGCCTATAGCCAGTCTGTTGATTTATTTAGACTGTTGCAGGAGTGCCACAAAAATATGGATGATTTCCATTTATTCACAAAGACATTAATGCATTGCCACAAACCAACACCTAGCTTGCATTGTCAGCAAGGAGAACAAGGATAAGTCCATGATGTGCATACTGCGCTATGCCAAAATATACCTGTTGGGCTGAAGTAAAACCTACCTGGAAAAAAGAAAACATGTAGCTTTAATAGCTATTCAGAGCTATCTTTATCTGAAACAATCATGTAGTAAGTAATCCGTCTGGCATTTTGAACTTAATAGTGTTTCGGTTTGCAATGTACGCAAATTTGGGCTTGAGTGCCACAATTAAAGGTATTGTGAGGGGTTAATAATCTTTTGTGGGAAGGCGAGAATTAACTTCTTAATCCCTACTATAATGTACTACCGTATTGTAAGATTGCATTACAATGAGGAAATGAATAAATTTAATAAATAAATTTTGTATCAACATTTTGGGAAGGGTTTGAGTCACACATTTGTCACACGCCTGAAACAGTTTTGTGACAAACTACTTAGTACTGTTTTGTCTTTTCTGAATACAGTTAGTTAAAGTGATAAAAAATTTAGCAATCAAAACATTTATTGTTTCAGATAATTCAGGTTTTACAGTGTAGTTTCTGAATGTAAATACAGTTTCTTACTCAAGCATTAATTTTTATGCTGTACTCTATGGTGTATAGTTTCTAATTACTGTTGACAATAGTCACTCTTCTGCAATGGTTTCTTTACAGAGTAGAATGTATGCACAAGGAAGATATGTTGAAGAACTAGATCTTGACTTAGCCAGCAAGTATTATTTTCAGACACAGAGTAATTCAGATGAGGATGTCCATTATCGAACTATATACGCCATGTTGTTTTACTTGGAAGTATTGAGTAGTCTGCTCTATACTTTTCTCTGTTTAACAACATATACATGGATATTTCCAGCTTTCGTTAAATCAAAGCAAGATCTGAAAGAGACCATCTCTCCGAAATTTATCAAGTTAGCGACATTATATAAACTAAAGGAACCTCATTATATTGCGAAGTTCATAACTGCTATTATAGCATTAATACCGATGGTCACTTTTCATATAATTGCTGCAGTGGAATTGATCAAGCATCGTGAAGAAGTGCTTAACGAAGAAGATGTTCCAGCTCCATCAACCATTGCTCTTTCCTTTACATTCAGTGTGACTATGTTATATCTACTGATATTTTGTATTGTGTACTGTTACAAAGGAGAGCAATTTGATCTAAAGAAGTACGTTATGCATTGCCTAACTTCATTATCCATTGCTTATTTTGGACATTTCGTTCCTTTTGTCTCACTGGCATTCATCCAAGATCCATTGAAAACGTTCCTTGTTGTTGCTGGTGAATTGCTGGTTGTTATCTGTGTGTATGGAGTGGTACTAGTGGCAGTATACACTGTTAGCTACCAGAGTGGTCGTGTGTTCCTGGATGCACTAGGCTGGGTTCTTTCTGCAGTAATAGTGATCGCAGCTCTGACAACTGTGCTTACTTTGTTCAGTCTTGGAAGTTTTAATGATTTTGATGATATACAAGAATTACTGTTTCCGGTGATAGGAACAGTTGGCACATTGTTACTGGGGTATTACCTGAAGCCATCTGGAGAAGAGGAAGGCAATGAAAATGCTACCCAACAGCAAGAAACCCCTATTCAACCAGCTGATGCTAATACTGTAACTGCGAATGATGAAGCTGCTGGAGAAGAGGAAGGCAATGAAAGTGCTACCCAACAACAAAAAACTTCTATTCAACCAGCTGATGCTAATACTGTAACTGTGAATGATGTAGCAGACTCAAATGTTTGAAAATCAAGCTGTGTTAACTATTTTGCTGGAACATAGTTAGTAGTAGCTATGCATTTTGTTTTGTAGTTTATTATAATTATTTGCATATAAGTAAATTGTTAGGATAAAAAATTTCTATTCCACAACAATGACGTAGTTATAATGCATCAATTTGTTTATAGCTTTATTGCCCAAGAATTGATAGCAAAATAATTAGTTGGCTGATAACCACTGTATTACTTATATCCCTTAATCTTCCAGGTATTGCAAAATCGCTTTACACTACTCCACATAATTGATTTGGATCTCCTATATTTATGTATTAAGCGATGATTGTAAAAATTTCAGGACTAGCTCTCTACATTTCAGTGACCAATTAATTATGCCAGTGTGATTGTGGAACAATCTGATTATGGATTTATATGTAAAAATGATAATGTTTTCATAGCAGCATGTGTTATCGTCTTGTGTATAATTAATTTTGCTATGAAGTTACTGATCCAATAATAATGGGTGGTTTAGAGAAAGCATTACCATCCAGCTACAAGAAGGATTTTTTAAGTACATGAACAAGTGTGTCGCTATACATTGATACCACGTACACAGAAACAGTACAGTATTATGTGTACTTATTTCAAGTGGGGAATATACTTTACAAATAAACTATACCTAACAACTTATTATTTTATGGCTGAGAATGTAGCATGCTCTAATGCAAGGTGTATGCTTTCAAACAAAATAGTGGAATAAATGCAGTTAAATATTTTGTGGGTAATAATAGTAAATGCAGGCACTCATAAGACCACAGCTAGACAGAACACTTAAACTTTGATGGCAACTTTCAAGTATCTAAATCCTGTAGAATCTGTGTAGATCCCTTATTTTCATTTCAATAGATCCTGGCATGTCTCTGATCGCATGAGGCAATACAAAACAAGGCAATTACACACCTATTTGATACACGGGTGATGTACTAATTAGAGTTAGGTGGATTGGCTTGTTTTTACTAATGAATGCTACATTTCTTATGTCACAAGCACTGTGACGGTGCAGTGAAGGTACATGAGCTGTGGTCTAAACAAGTTAGACTTTAGGTTGGCACCACAACACAGGGCCTCCAGCACAGGTTACTAAATTCCATAGAACCCTGTGTTATGAACCCACCATATAATTGTGTGTGTAACAGTGATGTTGATTATACATAGGGACATTATGTTATGCTGCATTGACAGCACTGCTCAAATTTTCCCCTATATGCTCACTTTATTAATATTTTTCCACTGTGCTCAATAGTACGCTCACATTATTTTATTAGTATGTTATGAAAAGTTGTCTTGCCTTAACACTTGGTTATCCACCAATGGTGTTTGCTATACATTTTGTGACTTCAAGAAAATAATTCATTTTTAGGCAAACGAAAAAAACTTTCATTCATAACATACATCTCTATTGGGTCAGTAGCCTCTAATTAAGGACACATAAAAAATAAATATTTCCTTACAAAGATCTATTAGAACAAGCAGTCTATACATATTTTTATATTTTCCTGCACCTGTGTCATGACAGTATTTTTGTTGCAAAGCCATTATGTAATATGTGACTGGGCCTGCAAAAATAGGACATGTGGGCACATAAAATTTGCCTACTTTTTCAAATTTTCATGACTCATAACTTTTTATGCCATTGTGCTGTAGCCACATAATTTTCAGCACTTATTTAATATTTCATTGGCTTTATAATATTTAATAGTTATAGAGTGCAGATACCCTATTCCAACACTGAGATATGTTCTGTTATGTGATGGTGTATAGTTTGTGCCCACATGCCTATTTTCACAGGCCCAGTCACATATCAAGACACACGGTAGTGTGTCGTGCGGCCCAAGAAGCCGGCGCGCCACACCGTGAGTATATTGACAGGAAGAACGAAAACGTCATTTTCACACCTTTGTATCTCGGTGATCACTTATCTGATTGGAACCAAATTTGCTACACAGTTGCCCGCCAGCCAAGGGAGTCTACATTCCAAATTTGAAGGAAATCGCTCCAGCCATTTCCGAGATACGAGCTGCCAAAGTTTCGTTTTTTTTTCTTCGTTTTTTTTCTTCTTCTTCTTCGTCTTTTCGCACACTTGCAAAAATTGCTGTAACTCGCAAACGCGTACTCCGATCGCCTTGAAATTTGGCACACAGAAAGGGAGTCCAAAGGCGAATCCTAGCATCAACTTTGGTACAAATCCGATGAATGGTTCAGGAGTTATGACCGATTATTCGCGTAAAACAAGATCGATTTGTTGTCACGCCTACAGGGTAAACCGCTTCATGGAATGAGTTGAAAATTGCTATGTAGATGGAGTAACCATCGTAGGAGTGCCTTTTGGTGGTTTGAAAGGAATCGAGATAAAGACCATGGAGATATGACACAAAACCCAACCTGTGTCACAATTACGCGATCGATTTTTTATAAATATAAAAGTATTAGTTTTCACGCCTACTAGGCAAACCGCTTAGAGCAATGAGCTGAAAATCGGTGTATAGCTGGAATAATCTTCATTGAAAGTCCTTGCAGTAGTACAGAAGAATCGGATTACAAACCACTGAGTTATGATTCGAAAGCCAACTCCGTGTAGCAAATGCGAGATCGAGATACTCTAATAGAACAGTCACCCTAATAGAGCATTCGGCTAATTTATTTATTCCATTATAGAATTTTATTACATCACAAGTTATTCTGTAGGGAGTTCAGCTGCAAACAGTTAATCTTATAGACAGTTCAGCAAGAAGACAGTCACCATGTGGAGAGTTAAGCAAATATATCACTATAGAGATTCAGAACATTACAAGTCACACTGAAGAAAGTTCAGCTATAAACAAGTCATGCACTGTGTAGAGAATTCAGCTACAATTAAGTCACTCTCTAGAGAATTCAGTTACACAGAATTCAGCTACACACAAGTCACTGTGGAGAGAGTACAGCTACAAACAAATTATCCTTTAGAGTGATCAGCTACAAACAAAAAACACTTTGCAGGGTGTTCAGCTGCAACAAATCAACCTTTAGAGCGATCAGCAATGAACAAATCAACACAAATCTACCTGTAGAGAGATAAGCTAGAAACAAATCACCCTGTAGAGAGTTCAGCTACAAAAAATCACCCTGTAGAGACATCAGCTAGAAACTAGACACAATGTAAGGAGTTCAGCTACAAGCAATCACCCTGTAGAGAGTTCAGCTAAAACAAATCAACCTGCAGAGAGATCAGCTACAGACAAATCACCTTATAGAGAGTTTAGCTACAAGCAGATTACATGTAGAGAGATCGGCTACAAACAAATCAACCTGCAGAGAGATCAGCTACAGACAAATCACCTTATAGAGAGTTTAGCTACAAACAGATTACATGTAGAGAGATCGGCTACAAACAAATCAACATGCAGAGAGATCAGCTACACACAAATCAACTTGTAGAGAGATCAGCTAAAACAAATCAACCTGCAGAGAGATCAGCTACAAACAAATCACCTTATAGATAGTTCAGCTACAAACAAATTACCTTGTAGAGAGATCGGCTACAAACAAATCAACCTGCAGAGTGATCAGCTACACACAATTCAACTTGTAGAGAGATCAGCTACAAACAAATCACCCTGTAGAGAGATCAGCTAGAAACTACACACAATTTAAGGAGTTCAGCTACAAGCAAATCACCCTGTAGAGAGTTCAGCTACAAACAAACCAACCTGTAGAGCGATCAGCTAGAAACAAATTACCCTGAAGAGAGGTCAGCTACAAAAAATCACCCTGTAGAGATATCAGCTAGAAACAAATCACCCTGAAGAGAGGTCAGCTACAAAAAAATCACCCTGTAGAGAGATCAGCTACAAACAAATCACCCTGTAGAGAGATCAGCTAGAAACTACACACAATTTAAGGAGTTCAGCTACAAGCAAATCACCCTGTAGAGAGTTCAGCTACAAACAAACCAACCTGTAGAGCGATCAGCTAGAAACAAATTACCCTGAAGAGAGGTCAGCTACAAAAAATCACCCTGTAGAGATATCAGCTAGAAACAAATCACCCTGAAGAGAGGTCAGCTACAAAAAATCACCTTGTAGAGAAATCAACTACAAACAAAACACTTTGCAGAGAGTTCAGCTACAAACAAATCAGCCTTTAGAGCGATCAGCAACAAACAAATCAACCTGTAGAGAGATAAGCTAGAAACAAATCACTCTGTAGAGAGTTCAGCTAAAACAAATCCATCTGCAGAGAGATCAGCTATGTACAAATCACCCTGTAGAGAGATCAGCTAGAAACTACACACAATTTAAGGAGTTCAGCTACAAACAAATCACCCTGTAGAGAGATCAGCTAGAAACTACACACAATTTAAGGAGTTCAGCTACAAGCAAATCACCCTGTAGAGAGTTCAGCTACAAACAAACCAACCTGTAGAGCGATCAGCTAGAAACAAATTACCCTGAAGAGAGGTCAGCTACAAAAAATCACCCTGTAGAGATATCAGCTAGAAACAAATCACCCAGAAGAGAGGTCAGCTACAAAAAATCACCTTGTAGAGAAATCAACTACAAACAAAACACTTTGCAGAGAGTTCAGCTACAAACAAATCAACCTTTAGAGCGATCAGCAACAAACAAATCAACCTGTAGAGAGATAAGCTAGAAACAAATCACTCTGTAGAGAGTTCAGCTAAAACAAATCCATCTGCAGAGAGATCAGCTATGTACAAATCACCTTATAGATAGTTCAGCTAGAAACAAATTACCTTGTAGAGAGATCGGCTACAAACAAATCACCCTGCAGAGAGAACAGCTACAAACTAGACACAAAGTATGGAGTTCAGCTACAAGCAAATTACCCTGTAGAGATTTCATCTACAAACAAATCAACCTGTAGAGCAATCAGCTAGAAACAAATCACCCTGAAGAGAGGTCAGCTACAAAAAATTACCCTGTAGAGAGATCAGCTAGAAACAAATCACCCTGAAGAGAGGTCAGCTACAAAAAAATCACCCTGTAGAGAGATCGGCTACAAACAAATCAACCTGCAGAGAGATCAGCTACACACAAATCAACTTGTAGAGAGTTCAGCTACAAACAAATTACCCTGTATAGAGATCGGCTACAAACAAATCAGCCTGTAGAGAGTTCAGCTAAAACAAATCAACCTGCAGAGAGATCAACTACAAACAAATCACCTTATAGAGAGTTCAGCTACAAACAAATTACCCTATAGAGAGATCGGCTACAAACAAATCAACCTGCAGAGAGATCAACTACACACAAATCAACTTGTAGAGAGATCAGCTACAAACAAATCACCCTGTAGAGGGATCAGCTAGAAACTACACACAATGTAAGGAGTTCAGCTACAAATAAATTACCCTGTAGAGAGTTCAGCTAAAACAAATCAACCTGCAGAGAGATCAGCTACAAACAAATCACCTTTTAGACAGTTCAGCTACAAACAAATTACCTTGTAGAGAGATTGGCTACAAACAAATCAACCTGCAGAGAGATCAGCTACACACTTGTAGAGAGATCAGCTACAAACAAATCACCCTGTAGAGAGATCAGCTAGAAACTAGACACAATGTAAGGAGTTCAGCTACAAGCAAATCACCCTGTAGAGAGTTCAGCTACAAACAAACCAACCTGTAGAGCGATCAGCTAGAAACAAATCACCCTGAAGAGAGGTCAGCTACAAAAAATCACCTTGTAGAGAGATCAACTACAAACAAACCAACCTTTAGAGCGATCAGAAACAAACAAATCAACCTGTAGAGAGATCATCTAGAAACAAATCAACCTGCAGAGTTATCAGCTACAAACAAATCAGCTTGTAGAGAGATCAGTTACACACAAATCAACCTGTACAGAGATAAGCTAAAAACAAATCAGAGTTCAGCTAAAACAAATCAATCTGCAGAGAGATTAGCTACATACAAATCATCTTATAGATAGTTCAGCTACAAACAAATTACCTTGTAGAGAGATCGGCTGCAAACAAATCACCCTGCAGAGAGATCAGCTACACACAAATCAACTTGTATAGAGATCAGCTACTCACCCTGTAGAGAGATCAGCTAGAAACTACACACAATGTAAGGAGTTCAGCTACAAACAAATCACCCTGTAGAGAGATCAGCTACAAACTAGACACAAAGTAAGGAGTTCAGCTACAAGCAAGTTACCCTGTAGAGAGTTCATCTACAAGCAAATCAACCTACAGAGCAATCAGCTAGAAACAAATCACCCTGAAGAGAGGTCAGCTACAAAAAATCACCCTGTAGAGAGATCAGCTAGAAACAAATCACACTGAAGAGAGGTCAGCTACAAAAAAATCACTCTGTAGAGAGATCAGCTAGAAACAAATCACCCTGAAGAGAGGTCAGCTACAAACAAAACACTTTGCAGAGAATTCAACTACAAACAAATCAGCTTGTAGAGAGATCAGTTACACACAAATCAACCTGTCGAGAGATAAGCTAGAAACAAATCACCCTGTAGAGAGTTCAGCTACAAGCAAAACACCCTGTAGAGAGTTCAGCAACAAAGAAACCACCATGTAGAGAGTTCAACTGCAAACAAATCACCTTATAGAGAGTTCAGCTACAAACAAAATCACCCTGTAGAGAGATCAGCTAGAAACTAGACACAATGTAAGGAGTTCAGCTACAAGCAAAACACCCTTTAGTGAGTTCAGCTGCAAACAAATCAACCTGCAGTGAGATCACCTACAAAAAGCACCTTGTACAGAGTTCAGCTACAAACAAATTACCCTGTAGAGAGATCGGCTACAAACAAATCAACCTGTAGAAAGATCAGCTACACACAAATCAACTTGTAGAGAGATCAGCTACAAACAAATCACCCTGTAGAGAGATCAGCTAGAAAACTAGACACAATGTAAGGAGTTCAGCTACAAGTAAACCACCCTGTAGAGAGTTCAGCTAAAACAAATCAACCTGCAGAGAGATCAGCTACAAATAAATCACTTTATAGACAGTTCAGCTACAAACAAATTACCTTGTAGAGAGATCGGCTGCAAATTAATCAACCTGCAAAGAGATCAGCTACACACAAATCAACTTGTAGAGAGATCAGCTACAAACAAATCACCCTGTAGAGAGATCAGCTAGAAATTAGATACAATGCAAGGAGTTCAGCTACAAGCAAAATCACCCTTTAGTGAGTTCAGCTACAAACAAATCAACCTGCAGTGAGATCACCCACAAAAACGCACTTGTACAGAGTTCAGTTACAAACAAATTACCCTGTAGAGAGATCAGGTAGAAGAATTCACCTTGTAGAGAGTTCAGCAACTAGGGACTCGCCGATTATGCTCATAATTTTACCTATTATGGTATGCTGCACTGCTCAAAAATTTACCTATTATGCTTAAATTTATGCTCTATACTTACCCATTATGCTCAAATTATGCCCAATTATTTATGCCTCAGTTCTCATGCTCTGCTAATAATTTCCAATCTATGGATAAATAATAAGTAGCTGAAGCACAAACTTACTTGTCAAAATGCATATCACAGAAAAGATCGATATACTCTAATAGAACAGTCAGCTATGTGATTGTTCTATTAGAGTTACTGACTGTTCTATTAGAGTATATCGATCTTTCTGTGATAGCTATTTTGATAAGCAAGAATTCATACTATTACACAAATATTCTACCTATTATGCTAGCATTATGCTCAATGCTTTCAGACACATATTATGCTCATAATTATGCCAGCATAATCGGCGGGTCCCTATCAGCAACAAAGAAACCACCATGTAGAGAGTTCAGCTGCAAACAAATCACCCAGTAGAAAGATCAGCTAGAAGAAGTTACCTTGTAGAGAGATCAGTTACAAAGAAACCATCATATAGAGAGTTCAGCTACAAAGAAATTACCCTGTAGAGAGTTCAGCTAGAAGAAGTCACCTTGTAAAGAGTTTAGCTACAAAGAAACCATCATGTATAGAGTTCAGCTACAAAGAAACCACCTGTACACAATTCAACTACAAACAAATCACCCTGTATAGAGATCAGCTAGAAGAAGTTACCTTGTAGATAGTTCAGCTACAACAATTCACCCTGTAGAGAGAGCATCTAGAAGAAGTCACCTTGTAGAGTGTTCAGTTACAAAGAAATTATCATGTAGAGAGTTCAGCTGCAAACAAATCACTCTGTAGAGAATTCAGCTACAATGAAACCGCCATGTAGAGAGTTCAGCCTCATACAAACCACCTTGTAGAGAATTCAACTACAACAAATCACCCTGTAGAGAAGAAGTTACCTTGTAGAGAGTTCAGCTACAAAGAAACCATCATGTAGGAAGTTCAGCTACAAAGAAACCACCATGTAGAGAGTTTAGCTGCAAACAAATCACCTGTAGAGAGTTCAGCTAGAAACAAATCACCCCGTAGAGAGATCAGCTGGACAAAGTCACCTTGTAGAGAGTTCAGCTACAAAGAAACCATCATGTAGACAGTTCAGCTGCAAACAAATCACCCTGCAGAGAGTTCAGCTACAAAAAAATCACCCTGTAGAGAGTTCAGCTAGACGAAGTCACCTTATAGAGAGTTCAGCTACAAAGAAACCATCATGTAGAGAGTTCGGCTACAAAGACACCACCATGTAGAGAGTTTAGCTGCAAACAAATCACCTGTAGAGAGTTCAGCTAGAAACAAAACACCCTGTAGAGAGACCAGCTAGAAGAGGTTACCTTGTAGAGAGTTCAGCTACAAAGAAACCATCCTGTATATAGTTCAGCTACATTTCAAGTCACCCAGTAGAGAGATCAGCTGCAAAAAAATATCCTGTGGGGCATAATGGGCATGTAATAAATATATGTATATAATTTGTATAATTACTAATAAAATCAAAAATAATTGAAGTACAAAATTCTTCTTTAAGTTCTTTTCTTCTTCCTTTAGTAACGAAAAAAACACATGGGTTAAAAAGCCCCAAAGCCAGCCATAGGCCGGCTTTGCAGTATACAAATACAAAAAGAAGTGATATCTAATCAAAAACAGCCAAGCTGTAAAAAAAGGTGCGGCCCCCAAAAAGGCCATGGTGAAAAAATATGTGAAATCCAAGGTGGCGGCCAAGAAATGGCTGTGATGGTAGGTTAATGGTTACATTTTAATAACAACAATTCAGGTGAATTTGGTGCCAAGACCAAGCGGCACAAAATTCACCTGAATTGTCGTTATTAAAATGTAACCATTAACCTACCATCACAGCCATTTCTTGGCCGCCACCTTGGATTTCACATCTTTTTTCACCATGGCCTTTTTGGGGGCCGCACCTTTTTTTACAGCTTGGCTGTTTTTGATTAGATTCTTTTATCCTGAGTTTTTTTCTGCTTGTGCTTAAATGGCATAGTAATCCAGTAAAAGCCTAAAAGCAGAGTAGCATCTACGTATTGTAAATCATACACATACAATTACACTCCTTGTTTTACAATCTCATAATGCTTCACGCTGATATACTTGCAGCTATCATCACAAAAAGTTTAGCAGCATAATAAATGGATGGTCATTGAATGATTATAATGCCATTAAATTTGCAAAATGGTTAAAGGAATGTTTGGAAAACCAAGGGCTATTTGAGTCATAGAACTAGAGCTCCAGCTTAAAATTTGAATGTAGAGTTGTTTTAAAGAGTAGTGATGTTAGTAAAGTTGCTACTAGCAAATGGTTCAAATTAAACAAGTCTGTGTAAGGTGTCTTGATTGCTTCATTAGAACAATTGACTATTTTATTAGAGTATATTGGGCTTTTCATTAAGTAACAGTGTTTGTGTGTGTGAATAGGCTAAGTTTCCTGAAAAACTGAGATTATTTTGCTCATTATGCTAACATTATACTTGATTCTTTCTGGTACCTACTATGTTCAAAATTATGCTGGAATAATAAGCTGGTCCCCATACACATGAGTGAATATCAGGCTAGTATATGTTAGTGGGACCAAACTTCCCTCATAATTATTATCTAATCCAAAACAGCCAAGCTGTAAAAAAAGTGTGCGGCCCTCAGAAAGGCTATGGTGAAAAAAGATGTGAAATCCAAGGTGGCGGCCAAGAAATGGCTGTGATGGTAGGTTAATGGTAAAAATTTTAATAAAGACAATTCAGGTGAATTTTTGTGCCGCTTCACAAAATTTACCTAAATTGTCATTATTAAAATTTTTACCATTAACCTACCATCACAGCCATTTCTTGGCTGCCACCTTGGATTTCACATCTTTTTTCACCATAGCCTTTCTGAGGGCCGCACACTTTTTTTACAGCTTGGCTGTTTTGGATTAGATTTCATTTCTTTTTGTATTTGTATACCAGCTTTGGGACTTTTTTAACCTACGTTTTTTTCTTTACTACAGGAAGAAGAAAAGATGAAGTAGATGTACTTTAAATATGTGACCGGGCCTGCGAAAACAGGGCATGTGGGCACAAACTACACTCTGTGACTCTACAGGTCATATCTCAGTACTGGAATAGAATATTTATATTCTGTAACTTGCATCATAAAGCCGATTAAATGCTTACTAAGAGCTGAAAATTGCATTGCCATAGCATAATAATACAAAATGTTACGGGTGATGAAAGTTTGAAAAAGTAGGCAAAAATCATGTGCCCACATGCCCTATTTTCGCAGGCCCAGTCACATATTTTATCAGTAAATATACAAATTATATATACTGTATAATACATATTTGACCACATTTGCGAAAAGGGGTCTTCCACACACATCCAATTTGCCAACTTTGACAATTGATAACTTCAGATTGGAAAGAGCTATTGCCTTGATAATTGGACAGTGGTGAGCACCACTATAGCTGAAGACATGGTGAAATTTTCAGGTTAATATGTTACTTGAACACTGAGTTATGGTCTCCAACGTTTATGGAATTGGATGTGTGTGGAAGACCCCTTTTCGCAAATCCGGTCACATATATTGATTACAGAAATCTCCATGGTGGTTTCTTTGTAACTGAACACTCTACAAGGTGACTTCTTCTAATTGCTCTCTCTACAGGGTGAATTGTTTGTAGCTGAACGATCTACAAGGTAACTTCTTCTAGCTGATCTCTCTACAGGGTGATGTGTTTGTAGCTGAATTTTGTATAGGTGATTTGTTTGCAGCTGAGCTCTTTACAGAATGGTTTCATTGTAGCTGAACTCTCTAAAAGGTAACTTCTTCTAACTGATCTTTCTACAGGGCAATTTGTTTCTGGCAGAATTTTCTACAGGGTGATTTCTTTGCAGCTGAACTCTCTACATGGTGGTTTCTTTGTAGCTGAACTCTCTACAAGGTAATTTCTTCTAGCTGATCTCTCTACAGGGAGATTTGTTCGTAGTTGAATTCTGTACAGGTGAGGTTTCTTTGTAGCTGAACTTTCTCCAAGGTAACTTCTTCTAACTGATCTTTCTACATGGTGATTTGTTTGTAACTGAACTATCTACAAGGTAATTTCTTCTTGCTGATCTCTCTACAGGGTGATTTGTTTGTAGCTGAATTCTGTACAAGTAATTTGTTTGCAGCTGAGCTCTTTACAGAATGGTTTCTTTGTAGCTGAACTCTCTACAGGGTGATTTGTTTGTAGCTGAAATCCCTACAAGGTAACTTCTTCTAGCTGATCTCTCTACAGGGTGATTTGTTTGTAGCTGAACTCTCTACAGGCGATTTGTTTGTAGCTGAACTCTCTACAAGGCGATACTTCTAGGTGATCTCTCTACAGGATTCCTTGTTTCTAACTGAACTCTCAACAGGGTGATCTGTTCATAGCTGAACTTTCTACTGGGTGATTTGTTTGCAGTTGAACTCTCTAAATGGTGGTTTCTTTGTAGCTGAACTCTCTACAATGTGACTTCTTCTAGCTGAACTCTCTACAAGGTGACTTGTTTCTAGCTGATCTCTCTACAGGGTGACTTGTTTCTAGCTGAACTCTCTACAGGTGATTTGTTTGTAGCTGAACTCTCTACATGGTGGTTTCGTTGTAGCTGAACTCTCTACAAGGTAACTTCTTCTAGCTGATCTTTTTACACTGCATATATGTTTGTAGCTGAGTTCTCTACAGGGTGATTTGTTTGCAGCTGACTCTCTACATGGGAGTTTCATTGTAGCTGAACTCTCTACAATGTGACTTCTTCTAGCTGAACTCTCTACAGGGTGACTTATTTCTAGCTGAACTCTCTACAGGTGATTTGTTTGCAGCTGAACTCTCTACATGGTGGTTTCTTTGTAGCTGAACTCTCTACAAGGTAACTTCTTCTAGCCGATCTTTCTACAAGGTGATTGAGTTTTTTGCAGCTGAACTCTTTACATGGTGGTTGCTTTGTAGCTGAACTCTCTAAAAGGTGACTTCTTCTAGCTGAACTCTCTACAGGATGATTTGTTTGCAGCTGAACTCTCTACGTGGTAGTTTCTTTGTAGCTGAACTCTCTACAATGTGACTTCTTCTAGCTGAACTCTCTACAGGGTGACTTGTTTTTAGCTGATCTCTCTACAGGGTGACTTGTTTCTAGCTGAACTCTCTACAGGTGATTTGTTTGCAGCTGAATTCTCTACATGGTGGTTTCTTTGTAGCTGAACTCTCTACAAGGTAACTTCTTCTAGCTGATCTTTCTACAGGGTGATTTGTTTGTAGCTGAATTCTCTACAGGGTGATTTATTTGCAGCTTAACTCTCTACAAAGTGACTTCTTCTAGCTGAACTCTCTACAGAGTGATTGATTTTTTTTGCAGCTGAACTCTCTACATGGTGGTTTCTTTGTAACTTAACTCTCTACAGGGTGATTTGTTTGTAGCTGAACTCTCTACAGGGTGATCTGTTCATAGCTGAACTCCCTATAAGGTAACTTCTTCTAGCTAATCTTTCTACAGGGCGATTTGTTTGTAGCTGAGTTCTCTACAGGGTGATTTGTTTGCAGCTGAACTCTACAAGGTAGTTTCTTTGTAGCTCTACAATGTGACTTCTTCTAGTTGAACTCTCTACAAGGTGACTTGTTTCTAGCTGATCTGTCTACAGGGTGACTTGTTTCTAGCTGAACTCTCTACAGGTGATTTGTTTGCAGCTGAACTCTCTACATGGTTTATTTCTTTGTAACTGAACTCCCTGCAAGGTGACTTCTTCTAGCTGATCTCTCTACAGGGAGATTTGTTTGTAGCTTAACTCTCTACAGGTGATTTGTTTGCAGCTGAACTCTCTACATGATGGTTTCTTTGTAGCTGAACTCTCTACAAGGTAATTTCTTCTAGCTGATCGCTCTACAGGCCGATTTGTTTGTAACTGAACTCTCTACATGATAGTTTCTTTGTAGCTGAACTCTCTACAAGGTAACTTCTTCTAGCTGATCTCTTTACAGGGTGAATTGTTTGTAGCTGAACGATCTACAAGGTAACTTCTTCTTACTTATCTCTCTACAGGGTGATTTGTTTGTAGCTGAACTTTCTACAAGGAAACCTCTTTTAACTGAGCTCTGTACAGGGTGAATTGTTTGTAGCTGAACTATCTACGTACAAGGTAACTTCTTCTAGCTGATCTCTCTACAGAGTGATTTGTTTGTAGCTGAATTCTGTATAGGTGATTTGTTTGCAGCTGAGCTCTTTACAGAATGGTTTCTTTGTAGCTGAACTCTCTACAAGGTGACATCTTCTAGCTGATCTTTCAACAGGGTGATTTGTTTGTAACTGAACTCTCTACAAGAAAACTTCTTCTAGCTGATCTCTTTACAGGGTGAATTGTTTGTAGCTGAACGATCTACAAGGTAACTTCTTCTTACTTATCTCTCTACAGGGTGATTTGTTTGTAGCTGAACTTTCTACAAGGAAACCTCTTTTAACTGAGCTCTGTACAGGGTGAATTGTTTGTAGCTGAACTATCTACGTACAAGGTAACTTCTTCTAGCTGATCTCTCTACAGGATGATTTGTTTGTAGCTGAACTATCTACAAGGTAACTTCTTCTAGCTGATCTCTCTACAGAGTGATTTGTTTGTAGCTGAATTCTGTATAGGTGATTTGTTTGCAGCTGAGCTCTTTACAGAATGGTTTCTTTGTAGCTGAACTCTCTACAAGGTGACATCTTCTAGCTGATCTTTCAACAGGGTGATTTGTTTGTAACTGAACTCTCTACAAGAAAACTTCTTCTAGCTGATCTCTTTACAGGGTGAATTGTTTGTAGCTGAACGATCTACAAGGTAACTTCTTCTTACTTATCTCTCTACAGGGTGATTTGTTTGTAGCTGAACTTTCTACAAGGAAACCTCTTTTAACTGAGCTCTGTACAGGGTGAATTGTTTGTAGCTGAACTATCTACGTACAAGGTAACTTCTTCTAGCTGATCTCTCTACAGGATGATTTGTTTGTAGCTGAACTATCTACAAGGTAACTTCTTCTAGCTGATCTCTCTACAGAGTGATTTGTTTGTAGCTGAATTCTGTATAGGTGATTTGTTTGCAGCTGAGCTCTTTACAGAATGGTTTCTTTGTAGCTGAACTCTCTACAAGGTAACTTCTTCTAGCTGATGTATCTACAGGGTCACTAGTTTGTAGCTGAATTCTCTACATGGTGGTTTCTTTGTAACTGAACTATCTACAAGGTGACATCTTCTAGCTGATCTTTCAACAGGGTGATTTGTTTGTAACTGAACTCTCTACAAGAAAACGTCTTCTAACTGATGTCTGAACAGGGTGAATTGTTTGTAGCTGACCTCTCTACAGGGTGATTTGTTTGTAGCTGATCTCTATACAGGTTACTTTTTTCTAACTGATCTCTTGAATTCTGTTCAGGGTGACTGCTCTATTAGGATGACTGCTCTATTAGAGTATTTCGATCTCGCACTTGCTACACCAAATTGGATTTCGTGTTATAACTCCGTGGCTTTAAGTCTGATTCTTCTACACCATTGAAGAGCCTTTCTAAGATGATAACTCCATCTGTACAGCGATTTTCAAAGCATTACCCCAAGTGGTTTATCTGGTAGGCGTGGAAAGCATAATAATAATAATAATAATAAAATAAAAAAATTAAAAATTAGCTAATCTCGATTGCGTAATTGTTACACACTGTTGATTTTTTCGCTGTATCTTCCTGATTTTTAGCTCGATTTCTTTCAAACCACAAAAGGTTTGAGGTTCAATAGTTAACCTATTCACCCACCGAGTTTCAGCTTCTTCCCATACGCGGTTTACCCTGTAGGCGTGACAACATATTGGTGTTATTTTTCGTGCATAATCGCTCATAACTCTTTGCCTGTTTATGGTATTCCAGCCAAAGTTGGTACCGAGATGCGCCTTTATACTCCCCTTCTGTGTGCCAAATTTCAAGGCAATCGGATAACGCGTTCGCGTTTTATAGCAGTTTTTGTAAGTGTGCGAAAAGAGGAAGAAAAATAAGAAGAAAAAACGAAGAAACTAAGCCAATTTTTGAAGTCGCATATCTCAGGAATGCCTGAAGTGATTTCGCTCAAATTTGGAATGTGGAGTGCTGAAGGTGGAGGGAATCTACACAGCAAAATTTGTCTTGTTTCATAAAGGCAGCACAGAGCTACGGAGGTGCGAAAATTGCGTTTTCTTTCTTCCTGTCAATATACTCACGGGGTTGCGCGCCGGCTTCTTGGGCCGCACGACACACTACCGTGTGTCTTGATCCACACAAAAACAGCCAAGCTGTGAAAAACTGGTGCAGCCTTAAAAATCCTGGATGAAAAAAGTGAAATCAAAAGGAAATGGCTGCAATAATGTTAATGCTAATAAATTTTAACAATACACACAGCCATTATTAAATTTTTTTAGCATTAACATTATTGCAGCCATTTTTTGGCCACCACCTTTGATTTCACAACTTTTTTCACCCAGGCTTTTTAAGGCCGCACCATTTTTCACAACTTGGCTATTTTGTGTGGATTTCACTTTTTGTACTTTATAAGGCCTCAAAACTAGCCTATGGCTGACTTTTAGGTTTGTTTTTACTCACATTTCTTCTTTTCTATGCAGATACAATTAATGATGATTATTGAAGACAGACTTGTAAATGTATTTCATTGCATGATTTAATTCAATATTTAATTATATTATTGTAATAATCTAATAGAGTGCACATTTTTTGAGGGCTTCTAATAGAACATACATATAGAGCAGTTTCAAAACCATGGTAACGAATTGGCGGCCATATTTTTGTACCAGGCTGGAGATGGAAATGGTTGATTTCCTTGCTTTATTCAACTAGACACTTAGAGACATGGGTAATAGGTGTCAGAGATAGAATAAAGTTAAAAGGTCATTGGAAGCTACTACTCTAATAGAACATTGACTATTCTATTAGAACAACCATGTAGTCACTACATTTACCATCTGCTTTTGGTTGTGTCAATTGAACAGCTGTATAGATTGCTTGGCAAGTGTGCACTTTATGGACATTAAAATCTTGATAGTTTAACCCTATGATGATGCAAGCAATGCAGTGTCCAGAATATATATTTTATGAATAGTAATTACTAATTGTAAGATATGTATTTATACTCAACTTTTTGTGAGTTTTATTAATCAAGACACACGGTAGTGTGTCGTGCGGCCCAAGAAGCCGGCGCGCCACACCGTGAGTATATTGACAGGAAGAACGAAAACGTCATTTTCACACCTTTGTATCTCGGTGATCACTTATCTGATTGGAACCAAATTTGCTACACAGTTACCCGCCAGCCAAGGGAGTCTACATTCCAAATTTGAAGGAAATCGCTCCAGCCATTTCCGAGATACGAGCTGCCAAAGTTTCGTTTTTTTTCTTCGTTTTTTTCTTCTTCTTCTTCGTCTTTTCGCACACTTGCAAAAATTGCTATAACAAGCAAACGCGTACTCCGATCGCCTTGAAATTTGGCACACAGAAAGGGAGTCCAAAGGCGAATCCTAGCATCAAAGTTGGTACAAATCCGATGAATGGTTCAGGAGTTATGACCGATTATTCTCGTAAAACAAGATCGATTTGTTGTCACGCCTACAGGGTAAACCGTTTCATGGAATGAGTTGAAAATTGCTATGTAGATGGATTAACCATCGTAGGAGTGCCTTTTGGTGGTTTGAAAGGAATCGAGATAAAGACCACGAAGATATGACACAAAACCCAACCTGTGTCACAATTACGCGATCGATTTTTATGAATTAAAAAGCATTAGTTTTCACGCCTACTAGGCAAACCGCTTAGAGCAATGAGCTGAAAATCGGCGTATAGCTGGAATAATCTTCATAGAAAGTCCTTGCAGTAGTACAGTAGAATCGGATTACAAACCACTGAGTTATGATTCGAAAGCCAACTCCGTGTAGCAAATGCGAGATCGAGATACTCTAATAGAACAGTCACCCTAATAGAGCATTCGGCTAATTTATTTACTCCATTATAGAATTTTATTACATCACAAGTTATTCTGTAGGGAGTTCAGCTGCAAACAGTTAATCTTATAGACAGTTCAGCAAGAAGACAGTCACCATGTGGAGAGTTAAGCAAATATACCACTATAGAGATTTAGAACATTACAAGTCACACTGAAGAAAGTTCAGCTATAAACAAGTCATGCACTGTGTAGAGAATTCAGCTACAATTAAGTCACTCTCTAGAGAATTCAGTTACACAGAATTCAGCTACACACAAGTCACTGTGGAGAGAGTTCAGCTACAAACAAATTACCCTTTAGAGTGATCAGTTACAAACAAAACACTTTGCAGGGTGTTCAACTGAAACAAATCAATTACCTTTAGAGCGATCAGCAATGAACAAATCAACACAAATCTACCTGTAGAGAGATCAGCTAGAAACAAATCACCCTGAAGAGAGTTCAGCTACAAAAAATCACCCTGTAGAGACATCAGCTAGAAACTAGACACAATGTAAGGAGTTCAGCTACAAGCAATCACCCTGTAGAGAGTTCAGCTAAAACAAATCAACCTGCAGAGAGATCAGCTACAAACAAATCACCTTATAGAGAGTTCAGCTACAAACAGATTACCTGTAGAGAGATCGGCTACAAACAAATCAACCTGCAGAGAGATCAGCTATATACACACAAATCAACTTTTACAGAGATCAACTACAAACAAATCACCCTGTAGAGAGATCAGCTACAAACTACACACAATGTAAGGAGTTCAGCTACAAACAAATCACCCTGTAGAGAGATCAGCTACAAACTAGACACAAAGAAAGGAGTTCAGCTACAAGCAAATTACCCTGTAGAGAGTTCATCTACAAACAAATCAACCTGTAGAGCAATCAGCTAGAAACAAATCACCCTGAAGAGAGGTCAGCTACAAAAAATCACCCTGTAGAGAGATCAGCTAGAAACAAATCACCCTGAAGAGAGGTCAGCTACAAAAAAATCACCCTGTAGAGAGATCAGCTACAAACAAATTGCCCTGTAGAGAGATCGGCTACAAACAAATCAACCTGCAGAGAGATCAGCTACACACAAATCAACTTGTAGAGAGTTCAGCTACAAACAAATTACCCTGTAGAGAGATCGGCTACAAACAAATCAGCCTGTAGAGAGTTCAGCTAAAACAAATCAACCTGCAGAGAGATCAACTACAAACAAATCACCTTATAGAGAGTTCAGCTACAAACAAATTACCCTATAGAGAGATCGGCTACAAACAAATCAACCTGCAGAGAGATCAACTACACACAAATCAACTTGTAGAGAGATCATTTACAAACAAATCACCCTGTAGAGAGATCAGCTAGAAACTACACACAATGTAAGGAGTTCAGCTACAAATAAATCACCTTATAGAGAGTTCAGCTACAAACAAATCACTCTGTAGAGAGATCAGCTAGAAACTGGACACAATGTAAGGAGTTCAGCTACAAGCAAATCACCCTTTAGTGAGTTCAGCTACAAACAAATCAACCTGCAGTCAGATCACCTACAAAAAAGCACCTTGTACAGAGTTCAGCTACAAAAAATTACCCTGTAGAGAGATCGGCTACAAACAAATCAACCAGTAGAAAGATCAGCTACACACAAATCAACTTGTAGAGAGATCAGCTACAAACAAATCACCCTGTAGAGAGATCAGCTAGAAACTAGTCACAATGTAAGGAGTTCAGCTACAAGTAAATCAACCTATAGAGAGTTCAGCTAAAACACATCAACCTGCAGAGAGATCAGCTACAAATAAATCACTTTATAGACAGTTCAGCTACAAACAAATTACCTTGTAGAGAGATCGGCTGCAAATTAATCAACCTGCAGAGAGATCAGCTACACACAAATCAACTTTTAGAGAGATCAGCTACAAACAAATCACCCTGTAGAGAGATCAACTAGAAACTAGATACAATGCAAGGAGTTCAGCTACAAGCAGAATCACCCTTTAGTGAGTTCAGCTACAAACAAATCAACCTGCAGTGAGATCACCCACAAAAACGCACTTGTACAGAGTTCAGTTACAAACAAATCACCCTGTAGAGAGATCAGGTAGAAGAATTCAACTTGTAGAGAGTTCAGCAACAAAGAAACCACCATGTAGAGAGTTCAGCTGCAAACAAATCACCCAGTAGAAAGATCAGCTAGAAGAAGTTACCATGTACAGAGTTCAGTTACAAAGAAACCATCATATAGAGAGTTCAGCTACAAAGAAATTACCCTGTAGAGAGTTCAGCTAGAAGAAGTCACCTTGTAAAGAGTTTAGCTACAAAGAAACCATCATGTACAGAGTTCAGCTACAAAGAAACCACCTGTACAGAATTCAACTACAAACAAATCACCCTGTATAGAGATCAGCTAGAAGAAGTTACCTTGTAGATAGTTCAGCTACAACAATTCACCCTGTAGAAAGATCAGCTAGAAGAAGTCACCTTGTAGAGTGTTCAGTTACAAAGAAACCATCATGTAGAGAGTTCAGCTGCAAATAAATCACTCTGTAGAGAGTTCAGCTACAAAGAAACCGCCATGTGGAGAGTTCAGCCTCATACAAACCACCTTGTAGAGAATTCAACTACAACAAATCACCCTGTAGAGAATAAGTTACCTTATAGAGAGTTCGGCTACAAAGATACCACCATGTAGAGAGTTTAGTGCAAACAATTCACCTGTAGAGAGTTCAGCTAGAAACAAATCACCCCGTAGAGAGATCAGCTGGACGAAGTCACCTTGTAGAGAGTTCAGCTACAAAGAAACCATCATGTAGAGAGTTCAGCTGCAAACAAATCACCCTGCAGAGAGTTCAGCTACAAAAAAAATCACCCTGTAGAGAGTTCAGCTAGACGAAGTCACCTTATAGAGAGTTCAGCTACAAAGAAACCATCATGTAGAGAGTTTGGCTATAAAGACACCACCATGTAAAGAGTTTAGCTGCAAACAAATCACCTGTAGAGAGTTCAGCTAGAAACAAAATATCCTGTAGAGAGACCAGCTAGAAGAGGTTACCTTGTAGAGAGTTCAGCTACAAAGAAACTATCCTGTATATAGTTCAGCTACATTTCAAGTCACCCAGTAGAGAGATCAGCTGCAAAAAAATCCTGTGGGGAATAATGAGCATGTAATAAATATATGTATATAATTTGTATAATTACTAATAAAATCAAAAATAATTGAAGTACAAAATTCTTCTTTAAGTTCTTTTCTTCTTCCTGTAGTAAAGAAAAAACACATGGGTTAAAAAAGCCCCAAAGCCAGCCATAGGCCGGCTTTGCAGTATACAAATACAAAAAGAAGTGATATCTAATCAAAAACAGCCAAGCTGTAAAAAAAGGTGCGGCCCCCAAAAAGGCCATGGTGAAAAAAGATGTGAAATCCAAGGTGGCGGCCAAGAAATGGCTGTGATGGTAGGTTAATGGTTACATTTTAATAACGACAATTCAGGTGAATTTTGTGCCGCTTGGTCTTGGCACCAAATTCACCTGAATTGTTGTTATTAAAATGTAACCATTAACCTACCATCACAGCCATTTCTTGGCCGCCACCTTGGATTTCACATCTTTTTTCACCATGGCCTTTATGGGGGCCGCACCTTTTTTTACAGCTTGGTTGTTTTTGATTAGATATATATATATCAAGACACACGATAGTGTGTCGTGCGGCCCAAGAAGCCGGCGCGCCACACCGTGAGTATATTAACAGGAAGAAAGAAAACGCAATTTTCACACCTATGTAGCTCTGTGATTCCTTATCCGATTGGAACCAAATTTGCTAGAGACGTGCCGCCCAGTTAGGGGAGTCTACATACCAAATTTGAAGAAAATCGCTCCAGCCATTTCCGAGATACGAGCGAACAAAATTTCGTTTTAATTTCTTCGTTTTTTTCTTCTTCATCTTCCTCATTTCGCACACTTCGCAAAATTCGCCATAAAACACGAATGCGTGCTCGGATTGGGCTGAAATTTGGCACACTTAAAGGGCTCATTAAGGCGGATCTCCGTACCAACTTTGGTAGGAATCCGATGAACATTCACGGAGTTATGACCGATTATTTGCGTAAAATAAGGTCGAAGGTCTGTCACGCCTACAGGGTAAACCCCTTGGAGGAATCAGCTGAAAATTGATATGTAGATGGAGCAACCATCGTAGGAGTGCCTTTATGTGGTTTGAAAGGAATCGGGATAAAGACCATGGAGATATGCCACAAAACCCAACCTGTGTCAAAATTACGCGATCGATTTTTATGAATAAAAAAACTATTAGTTTTCGTGTCTACCAGGCAAACCGTTTAGAGCAACGAGCTGAAAATCAGTATGTAGCTGGAATAATCATCATAGAAAGTTCTTGCAGTAGTACAGAAGAATCGCATTACAAATCACTGAGTTATGATTCGAAAGGCAACTACGTGCAGCAAATGCGAGATCGAGATACTCTAATAGAACAGTCACCCTAATAAAGCATTCAGCTGCATGTATAATTTACTCTGTTATATTATATTGCAAGTTATTCTGTAGGGAATTCAGCTACAAACAAGTCACCCTGTAGTCAGATCAGCTAGAAGAAGGTACCTAATAGAGAGTTCAGCTACAAAGAAGCCATCATGTAGAGAGTTCAACTCAAATAAATCACCCTGTAGAGAATTCAGCTACAAACAAATTGCCCTGTAGAGAGATCAGCTAGAAGAAGTTACCTTGTAGAGAGTTCAGTTACAAAGAAACAATCATGCAAAGAGTTTAGCTGCAAACAAATCACCCAGTAGAAAGTTCCACTATGAACAGATCACACTGTAGAGAGTTCAGTTAGAAACAAGTCATCCAGTAGAGAGATCAGCTAGAAGAAGTTATCTTGTAGAGAGTTCAGTTACGAAGAAACAATCATGCAAAGAGTTTAGCTGCAAACAAATCACCCTGTCTGGCCAGTAGAATGTTCCGCTAAGAACAGATCACACTGTAGAGAGTTCAGTTAGAAACAAGTCATCCTGTAGATAGATCAGCTAGAAGAAGTCACTTTGTAGAGAGTTCAGCCACAAAGAAACCACCATGTAAGAGAGTTCAGCTGCAAACAAATCACCTGTAGAGAGTTCAGCTAGGAACAAATCACCCTGTACAGAGATCAGCTAGAAACAAGTCATCCTGTAGAGAGTTCAGCTAGAAAAAGTTACATTGTAGAGAGTTCAGTTACAAAGAAACTACCATGTAGAGAGTTCAGCTGCAAACAAATTGCCTTGTAGAGAATTCAGCTACAAACAAATCACCCTGTAGAAAGATCAACTAGAAGAAGTTACCTTGTAGAGAGTTCAGCTACAAACAAATCACCCTGTAGAGAGTTCAGCTAGAAACAAGTCACCCTGTAGAGAGATCAACTACAAACAAGTCACCCTGTAGAGAGTTCAGCTAGAAGAAGTTACATTGTAGAGAGTTCAGCTACAAAGAAACTACCATGTAGAGAGTTCAGCAGCAAACAAATTGCCCTGTAGAGAATTCAGCTACAGACAAATCACCTTGTAGAAAGATCAGTTAGAAGAAGTTACCTTGTAGAGAGTTCAGCTACAAACAAATCACCCTGTAGAGAGTTCAGCTAGAAGAAGTTACATTGTAGAGAGTTCAGTTACAAAGAAACTACCATGTAGAGAGTTCAGCTGCAAACAAATCGCCCTATAGAGAATTCAGCTACAAACAAATCACCCTGTAGAGAGTTCAGCTAGAAACAAGTTACACTGTAGAGAGATCAGCTAGAAACAAGTCACCCTGTAGAGAGTTCAGCTAGAAGAAGTCACATTGTAGAGAGTTCAGTTACAAAGAAACTACCATGTAGAGAGTTCAGCTGCAAACAAATTGCCCTGTAGAGAATTCAGCTACAGACAAATCACCTTGTAGAAAGATCAGATAGAAGAAGTTACCTTGTAGAGAGTTCAGCTACAAACAAATCACCCTGTAGACAGTTCATCTAGAAGAAGTTACATTGTAGAGAGTTCAGTTACAAAGAAACTACCATGTAGAGAGTTCAGCTGCAAACAAATCGCCCTATAGAGAATTCAGCTACAAACAAATCACCCTGTAGAAAGATCAGCTAGAAGAAGTTACTTTGTAGAGAGTTCAGCTACAAACAAATCACCCTGTAGAGAGTTCAGCTAGAAGCAAGTCACCCTGTAGAGAGATCAGCTAGAAACAAGTCACCCGTAGAGAGTTCAGCTAGAAGAAGTTACATTGTAGAGAGTTCAGCTACAAAGAAACTACCATGTAGAGAGTTCAGCAACAAACAAATTGCCCTGTAGAGAATTCAGCTACAGACAAATCACCTTGTAGAAAGATCAGCTAGAAGAAGTTGCCTTATAGAGAGTTCAGCTACAAACAAATCACCCTGTAGAGGATTCAGCTACAAACAAGTCACCCTGTAGAGAGTTCAGCTAGAAGAAGTTACATTGTAGAGAGATCAGCTACAAAGAAACTACCATGTACAGAGTTCAACTGCAAACAAATTGCCCTGTAGAGAATTCAGCTACAAACAAATCACCCTGTAGAAAGATCAGCTAGAAGAAGTTACCTTGTAGAGAGTTCAGCTACAAACAAATCACCCTGTAGAGGGTTCAGCTACAAACAAGTCACCCTGTAGAGAGTTCAGCTAGAAGAAGTTACATTGTAGAGAGATCAGCTAGAAACAAGTCACCCTGTAGAGAGTTCAGCTTGAAGAAGTTACATTGTAGAGAGTTCAGCTACAAAGAAACTACCATGTACAGAGTTCAACTGCAAACAAATTGTCCTGTAGAGAATTCAGCTACAAACAAATCACCCTGTAGAAAGATCAGATAGAAGAAGTTACCTTGTAGAGAGTTCAGCTACAAACAAATCACACTGTAGAGAGTTCAGCTAGAAACAAGTCACCCTGTAGAGAGTTCAGCTAGAAGAAGTTACATTGTAGAGAGTTCAGCTACAAAGAAACTACCATGTAGAGAGTTCAGCTGCAAACAAACAAATTTCCCTGTATAGAGACAAACAAATCACCCTGTAGAAAGATCAGCTAGAAGAAGTTACCTTGTAGAGAGTTCAGCTACAAACAAATCACCCTGTAGAGGGTTCAACCACAAACAAGTCACCCTGTAGAGAGTTCAGCTAGAAGAAGTTACATTGTAGAGAGTTCAGCTACAAACAAATCACCCTGTAGAGAGTTCAGCTAGAAACAAGTTACACTGTATAGAGATAAGCTACAAACAAGTCACCCTGTAGAGAGTTCAACTAGAAGAAGTTACATTGTAGAGAGTTCAGCTACAAAGAAACTACCATGTAGAGAGTTCAGCTGCAAACAAATTGCCCTGTAGAGAATTCAGCTACAAACAAATCACCCTGTAGAGAGTTCAGCTACAAACAATTCATCCGGTAGAGAGATCAGCTAGAAGGACCACCTTGCAGAGAGGTTAGCTACAAAGAAATCATCCTGCTTCATCTTTTCTTCTTCCTGTAGTAAAGAAAAATTGACAGGTTAAAAAGCCCGAAAGCCGTTTATGGCCGGCTTTGGGGTATACAAATACAAAAAGAAGTGAAATCTAATCCAAAACAGCCAAGCTGTAAAAAAAGAGTGCGGCCCTGAGAAAGGCTATGGTGAAAAAAGATGTGAAATCCAAGGTGGCGGCCAAGAAATGGCTGTGATGGTAGGTTAATGGTAAAAAATTTAATAACAACAATTCAGGTGAATTTGGTGCCGCTTGGTCTTGGCACAAAATTCACCTGACTTGTCGTTATTAAAATTATTACCATTAACCTACCATCACAGCCATTTCTTGGCCGCCACCTTGGATTTCACATCTTTTTTCACCATAGCCTTTCTCAGGGCCGCACTCTTTTTTTACAGCTTGGCTGTTTTGGATTAGATATAATTATATATAGTCACTTTGTCTCAGCTGGAGTACTCTATATTGCAGGACCAACTCCAATAACCTCACATTTTACATACCTGGTTTTCTGTATGAAAATTAACAATGATAATAATGTATCTTGTACAACTGCCTAAACAAATAACAACTCAGTAATGCAGGTATAGCCATAATACCCTAATGCTGCTGTGTATGTGGCCTATGAGTTTGTGAAATTATTGATTCATGACTAAGAGATACAGCTTCAAAGTTTTATCTGTCAATGTGATCGTTCTATTACATTAGTTTATTACTTTATAGGTGTAGTAGATCTATAGATTACACACGTTTTTACA
Organism: Dysidea avara; assembly: GCF_963678975.1. NCBI lineage: Eukaryota > Metazoa > Porifera > Demospongiae > Dictyoceratida > Dysideidae > Dysidea > Dysidea avara. The sequence goes on along the minus strand of NC_089279.1, from coordinate 10,981,501 downwards.
GACTTACATACAGTGTCCTTTTATCATGTTTTGCACAGGTAGTGAAAATAGGAAAAGGAGCCACAAGGCCATGGTCCACCAGTTTTGGTGGTCAATTCTTGTAACAAAAGATCAATGTGCTCTTAATCATTCTAATAGAGCAATCACAACAGTTAGTAGCTGCTTAATTTTTAAAGTGAAAATGGCCACCCAAAGTACTGTCTCAGAGTCCTGGGGCATGCATCCAGATGGAATCTGTGTCTGTATGGGGTAATTAAAGTGGAACTTTTTACATTCAATCGCAAGTACTTGTAAGATGAATAATTCCTTGAACACTTTAGTGCATTTTATTGTCCAAAGAACACATTTCTGCTTGTCACAGGTCCATATGCATTGGATTGCTCTGTGTAACAACACCCATTCAAAATAACAAGCTTATCTTGAAAATACTCATCAATCTGCACTGTTATCTGCTTTAATAAAGCCAAATTTCTGTTCATCTAGACCTATTAATTTTGCATCTCTGCCTATGTCATTGTTTGTTCCATTGATTGTTGAGTGCAACTGTAAGAAGCTGCCGTCAAAGTTAATAAATGCATGGCTAAAGCAGACTTAAAAGTAGCATTACGGGTACAAATTCAACTAACTAGTCTAAAGAAATAATTGGCTAGAACCTTGCACAATATTTTAAGTATTGATGGATGAGAAACTGACTGAGTTTATGTGACTTAATTTATTTAAACATATGGTCATGCACATGTATGAGTTGTTTATTGTTTGCCATGGATATTGTACTCTAAACTACATGTGTGTAAAGTAATAGACTAATCACACAATTTGTTCTTGAAGTGACCTAGCATGCGGGTAGGTTAATGTACAAGTATATATTGTACGCCTTACAGTACAGCTTAATAGGATGTGGGAAATAAATGCAGGAGCTGGAATAAGAAATGAAATACCTGGCAGTTTGTCTACTTCTTGAGCACAATGCAACTACTGAATATAGATAATAATTGTGACCAGATTTGCAAAAAGGTACCTTTTTCACACACAAAATTTGACCCCTTTTTGGACTTTAAAGCTTCATAACTTTTTGATATTTGCAAATAATTACCTGAAATTTTGTAGCTACATTATCTGGTTGCACTTTGATACTACGAACAAGTTAATCACTATAATCAGTGTAAGGAGTCAAGTGTTACATCATTTTGTTTGCTGATATGTAAAATGTGTGGAAAAGGTACCAGTTCGCAAATCCAGACACAGTTATAGAATTAATTATGAAGGAGTCATTGCGGTGATAAACATGCTTACTCATGCTCATATAGCACATGACTATTCTGACTCCATTACACATTTTTTTATTTACAGTACATCAATAACCTTAAGTTCTATAATGTACTCAAATATCTACTCTGTGGAGGACTGTCATCACTTACAAAATGATCTTGACTCCTTAAAACAGTGGTCACACAAGTGGCTAATTACTCTTAATCCAAAAAGTGAATTCTTATTTTCCCATGTATAGCAAACAAGATAAACATCATACCATTCACTTACCACATTGACAACTTTACAACCCAAGGGGTTACTCATGCTAAGTGTAGTCATTGATCAACATCTTAACTGGAACAAACAAGTTGCTAGTAAAACCACTAGAATTAATGCATTCTTATATCGAAATCTTTGTTAATTCCTTCCCACAGTTGAATGTATTTACAAAACAATGGTTTATTCGACTATGGAGACTCAACCACAGTCTGGACACACGCAAGTTGACATCAATTGATTAGAAGGTGTATATAATAATATGCCACAAGAATCTATTATATAGGCTTCTTCAGTGTTTCCACAATGTTGACTGATCTTGATCTACCCACCCTGCAGAGCAGAAGAAATAAATCTAAATAGCAATTAATGCTGTATTAAATCTTCATCACATTCAGTTGATAATTCCAGATGATTGTTCGACTCCTGTTGCCCCTTTTACAAAGGGCCTAATTTAATTAATTAATACTAAAGTGGAAAGTTTTAAATTTTCCTTTTACCTTTCAGTGATTAAACTATGGATCAGAACATAGTTAATGATCCCACATGCATTGAGTTTTGTAATGATTTATAATTACACATGTGCATTATAATATATAATCACACATGATTCCTGTACAATTATGCAATACTATTATGTATATAATAATGATTGAAATCATTTCAGAGATTGTCTAAGTTCAAAAATTTCCTGGGGGGAGGAGGGTGGCATTCTTCAGACCAAGCTAGCATGCTTTACAGCTGCTGTGCTTCCCACACTAAAGTATGTCTTCCCTGTATCTATGCCCTCACATCACCAAAATGCTGATTGTATTTAAAGTGATGGTGGACTTTAGTTAGCTACTTATGTTATGTTGATCCTACCTATAGATGAACCCATACCCCCTAGAGGGAGTTTCCATAACACAAACAATGTGCATTTTACATCTGAGTGATTGGAGTGATCTACAGTAAGTGTTTAATTTTGGAGTGATTAGAATGATCAGTGTTTGAAGTGATCTGAGCTTGAAGTGATCTGTGTGTGGAGTGATCTAAGTGCTTGGAGTGATTGGAGCAATATCAATCTGAATGATTGAGCAATTGGAGTGACTCAATCTCAGTGATTGGAGTGATTAGATTGAACTGAACCCATGGTGATTGGAGTGATCAGAGTAATTGGAGTGATCTGAGTGATTGAAGTGACTGAGTTATGAGGAGTGATCTGAGTGATCTGAGTGATTATCGATTTTAGCTTTGCCCTGTTAGCCTCCCCCCTTCTGAAATACTATATCCACCCCTACATTGTGTGGGCAGATGTACTCACAGACCTTTAAGCATTAGCTAAGAAAAAAGTGTTCTACATCTTCATGGAGAAAAGAATAGACCAGATTTAGTAGAGCAGCCAATTTAGCTGTAGCTACTAACATTTGTTATATAGGTATATAATTTTGAAGAATAATGGGTGGGTAATTTTGCTAGAATATTTCTAGAGTAATTGGAAGCTGTCTGGCATAGCTATTACAAGAAATAATAATTATCCAACTTGGTTGGAGATATCCTGGAGGACTCAAGTGGATGAATTTCTTCAATGACAGTTTTAACGTCCTAATTTTTTTTAGTTGGTTGTATTATAAATATTATAAACAGCAAGAATTATATGTAAGAATAATAGATCTTGAATAATTGGGAATAATGGGTAAGAAATTCTGGAAAGAATAGCTAATAGCTAGGCAAGTTTGAAAGCATAATAGGCAAATTTGAAAGCATAATAGGCACAGACCTAATTCAGAGACATGTTTTAGATATTATAGTCTAGATCCTCAGTGGCATAAGCTGTCGACGCACAAAACATTTTAATGCTCCAGGCTTAAAATATTCTGGCGGCGCCCGCACAATCGTAAAATAGGCGAGTGCCCAGGCTAATAAAATCTAATCAAAAACAGCCAAGCTGTAAAAAAAGGTGCAGCCCCCAAAAAGGCCATGGTGAAAAAAGATGTGAAATCCAAGGTGGCGGCCAAGAAATGGCTGTGATGGTAGGTTAATGGTTACATTTTAATAACGACATTTCAGGTGAATTTTGTGCCGCTTGGTCTTGGCACCAAATTCACCTGAATTGTTGTTATTAAAATGTAACCATTAACCTACCATCACAGCCATTTCTTGGCCGCCACCTTGGATTTCACATCTTTTTTCACCATGGCCTTTTTGGGGGCCGCACCTTTTTTTACAGCTTGGCTGTTTTTGATTAGATATCACTTCTTTTTGTATTTGTATACTGCAAAGCCGGCCTATGCCTGGCTTTGGGGCTTTTTTAACCCATGTGTTTTATTCTTTACTACAGGAAGAAGAAAAGAACTTCAAGAAGAATTTTAGTACTTCAATTATTTTTGATTTTATTAGTAATTATACAAATTATATACATATATTTATTACATGCCCATTATTCCCCACAGGATATTTTTTTGCAGCTGATCTCTCTACTGGGTGACTTGAAATGTAGCTGAACTATATACAGGATGGTTTCTTTGTAGCTGAACTCTCTACAAGGTAACCTCTTCTAGCTGGTCTCTCTACAGGGTATTTTGTTTCTAGCTGAACTCTCTACAGGTGATTTGTTTGCAGCTAAACTCTCTACATGGTGGTGTCTTTGTAGCCGAACTCTCTACATGATGGTTTCTTTGTAGCTGAACCCTCTATAAGGTGACTTCGTCTAGCTGAACTCTCTACAGGGTGATTTTTTTGTAGCTGAACTCTCTGCAGGGTGATTTGTTTGCAGCTGAACTGTCTACATGATGGTTTCTTTGTAGCTGAACTCTCTACAAGGTGACTTCATCCAGCTGATCTCTCTACGGTGTGATTTGTTTCTAGCTGAACTCTCTACAGGTGATTTGTTTGCAGCTAAACTCTCTACATGGTGGTTTCTTGTAGCTGAACTCCCTACATGATGGTTTCTTTGTAGCTGAACTCTCTACAAGGTAACTTCTTCTCTACAGGGTGATTTGTTGTAGTTGAATTCTCTACAAGGTGGTTTGTATGAGGCTGAACTCTCCACATGGCGGTTTCTTTGTAGCTGAACTCTCTACAGAGTGATTTGTTTGCAGCTGAACTCTCTACATGATGGTTTCTTTGTAACTGAACACTCTACAAGGTGACTTCTTCTAGCTGATCTTTCTACAGGGTGAATTGTTGTAGCTGAACTATCTACAAGGTAACTTCTTCTAGCTGATCTCTATACAGGGTAATTTGTTTGTAATTGAATTCTGTACAGGTGGTTTCTTTGTAGCTGAACTCTGTACATGATGGCTTCTTTGTAGCTGAACTCTTTACAAGGTGACTTCTTCTAGCTGAACTCTCTACGGGGTAATTTCTTTGTAGCTGAACTCTCTATACGATGGTTTCTTTGTAACTGAACTCTCTACAAGGTAACTTCTTCTAGCTGATCTTTCTACTGGGTGATTTGTTTGCAGCTGAACTCTCTACATGGTGGTTTCTTTGTTGCTAAACTCTCTACAAGGTGAATTCTTCTACCTGATCTCTCTACAGGGTGATTTGTTTGTAACTGAACTCTGTACAAGTGCGTTTTTGTGGGTGATCTCACTGCAGGTTGATTATTTTGTAGCTGAACTCACTAAAGGGTGATTTTGCTTGTAGCTGAACTCCTTGCATTGTATCTAGTTTCTAGCTGATCTCTCTACAGGGTGATTTGTTTGTAGCTGATCTCTCTACAAGTTGATTTGTGTGTAGCTGATCTCTCTGCAGGTTGATTAATTTGCAGCCGATCTCTCTACAAGGTAATTTGTTTGTAGCTGAACTGTCTGTAAAGTGATTTATTTGTAGCTGATCTCTCTGCAGGTTGATCTGTTTTAGCTGAACTCTCTACAGGGTGATTTACTTGTAGCTGAACTCCTTACATTGTGACTAGTTTCTAGCTGATCTCTCTACAGGGTGATTTGTTTGTAGCTGATCTCTCTACAAGTTGATTTGTGTGTAGCTGATCTTTCTACTGGTTGATTTGTTTGTAGCCGATCTCTCTACAGGGTAATTTGTTTGTAGCTGAACTCTGTACAAGGTGCTTTTTTGTAGGTGATCTGACTGCAGGTTGATTTGTTTGTAGCTGAACTCACTAAAGGGTGATTTGCTTGTAGCTGAACTCCTTACATTGTGTCTAGTTTCTAGCTGATCTCTCTACAGAGTGATTTGTTTGTAGCTGAACTCTCTATAAGGTGATTTGTTTGCAGCTGAACTCTCTACATGGTGGTTTCTTTGTTGCTGAACTCTCTACAGGGTGTTTTGCTTGTAGCTACTCTCTACAGGGTGATTTGTTTCTAGCTTATTTCTCTACAGGTTGATTTGTGTGTAACTGATCTCTCTACAAGCTGATTTGTTTGTAGTTGAATTCTCTGCAAAGTGTTTTGTTTGTAGCTGACCTCTCTTCAGGGTGATTTGTATCTAGCTGGTCTCTCTACAGGGTGATTTTTTTGTAGCTGACCTCTCTTCAGGGTGATTTGTTTCTAGCTGATATCTCTACAGGGTGATTTTTTGTAGCTGACCTCTCTTCAGGGTGATTTGTTTCTAGCTGATCGCTCTACAGGTTGGTTTGTTTGTAGCTGAATTCTCTACACGGTGATTTGCTTGTAGCTGAACTCCTTACATTGTGTCTAGTTTCTAGCTGATCTCTCTATAGGGTGATTTTTTTTGTAGCTGACTTCTCTTCAGGGTGATTTGTTTCTAACTGATCTCTCTACAGGGTGATTTTTGTAGCTGACCTCTCTTCATGGTGATTTGTTTCTAGCTGATTGCTCTACAGGTTGATTTGTTTGTAGATGAACACTCTACAGGGTAATTTACTTGTAGCTGAACTCCTTACTTTGTGTCTAGTTTGTAGCTGATCTCTCTACAGGGTGATTTGTTTGTAGCTGAACTCCTTACATTGTGTGTAGTTTCTAGCTGATCTCTCTACAGGGTGATTTGTTTGTAGCTGAGCTCTCTACAAGTTGATTTGTGTGTAGCTGATCTCTCTGCAGGTTGATTTGTTTGTAGCCGATCTCTCTATAGGGTAATTTGTTTGTAGCTGAACTCTCTATAAGGTGATTTGTTTGTAGTTGATCTCTCTGCAGGTTGATTTGTTTTAGCTGAACTCTCTACAGGCTGATTTGTTTGTAGCCGATCTCTCTACAGGGTAATTTGTTTGTAGCTGAACTCTCTACATGGTGGTTTCTTTGTTGCTGAACTCTCTACAGGGTGTTTTGCTTGTAGCTGATCTCTCTACAGGGCAATTTGTTTGTAGCTGATCTCTCTACAGGGTGATTTTTTTGTAGCTGACCTCTCTTCAGGGTGATTTGTTTCTAACTGATCTCTCTACAGGGTGATTTTTTGTAGCTGACCTCTCTTCATGGTGATTTGTTTCTAGCTGATTGCTCTACAGGTTGATTTGTTTGTAGATGAACTCTCTACAGGGTAATTTACTTGTAGCTGAACTCCCTACTTTGTGTCTAGTTTGTAGCTGATCTCTCTACAGGGTGATTTGATTGTAGCTGAACTCCTTACATTGTGTGTAGTTTCTAGCTGACCTCTCTACAGGGTGATTTGTTTGTAGCTGATCTCTCTACAAGTTGATTTGTGTGTAGCTGATCTCTCTGCAGGTTGATTTGTTTGAAGCCGATCTCTCTACAGGTAACCTGTTTGTAGCTGAACTCTCTATAAGGTGATTTGTTTGTAGCTGATCTCTCTGTAGGTTGATTTGTTTTAGCTGAACTCTCTACAGGGTGATTGCTTGTAGCTGAACTCCTTACATTGTGTCTAGTTTCTAGCTGATGTCTCTACAGGGTGATTTTTTGTAGCTGAACTCTCTTCAGGGTGATTTGTTTCTAGCTGATCTCTCTACAGGTAGATTTGTGTTGATTTGTTCATTGCTGATTCCTCTAAAGGTTGATTTGTTGCAGCTGAACACTCTGCAAAGTGTTTTGTTTGTAGCTGATCACTCTAAAGTAAAGGGTAATTTGTTTGTAGCTGAACTCTCTCCACAGTGACTTGTGTGTAGCTGAATTCTGTGTAACTGAATTCTCTAGAGAGTGACTTAATTGTAGCTGAATTCTCTACACAGTGCATGACTTGTTTATAGCTGAACTTTCTTCAGGGTGACTTGTAATGTTATGAATCTCTATAGTGATATATTTGCTTAACTCTCCACATGGCGACTGTCTTCTTGCTGAACTGTCTATAAGATTAACTGTTTGCAGCTGAACTCCCTACAGAATAACTTGTGATGTAATAAAATTCTATAATGGAGTAAATAAATTAGCCGAATGCTCTATTAGGGTGACTGTTCTATTAGAGTATCTCGATATCGCATTTGCTACACGGAGTTGGCTATAGAATCATAACTCAGTGGTTTGTAATCCAATTCTTCTGTACTACTGCAAGGACTTTCTATGAAGATTATTCCAGCTATACACCGATCTTCAGCTCATTGCTCTAAGCGGTTTGCCTAGTAGGCGTGAAAACTAATACTTTTTTATTCATAAAAATCTATCGCGTAATTGTGACACAGGTTGGGTATTGTGTCATATCTCCGTGGTCTTTATCTCGATTCCTTTCAAACCACCAAAAGGCACTCCTACGATGGTTACTCCATCTACATAGCAATTTTCAACTCATTCCATGAAGCGGTTTACCCTGTAGGCGTGACAACAAATCGATCTTGTTTTACGCGAATAATCGGTCATAACTCCTGAACCATTCATCGGATTTGTACCAAAGTTGATGCTAGGATTCGCCTTTGGACTCCCTTTCTGTGTGCCAAATTTCAAGGCGATCGGAGTACGCGTTTGCTTGTTATAGCAATTTTTGCAAGTGTGCGAAAAGACGAAGAAGAAGAAGAAAAAAAACGAAGAAAAAAAACGAAACTTTGGCAGCTCGTATCTCGGAAATGGCTGGAGCGATTTCCTTCAAATTTGGAATGTAGACTCCCTTGGCTGGCGGGCAACTGTGTAGCAAATTTGGTTCCAATCAGATAAGTGATCACCGAGATACAAAGGTGTGAAAATGACGTTTTCGTTCTTCCTGTCAATATACTCACGGTGTGGCGCGCCGGCTTCTTGGGCCGCACGACACACTATCGTGTGTCTTGATGGTCCGGCCGGACAACTTGTGTTTTAAATTTTTGGTCGGAGATTTACAAACGATAGAGGCTCTAAGGTGATGCTGTAGACCGGATGTAAGTTTAAGACTGCACATTATTAGACTTAGCGTTCAATAACTGATCTATTAATTAGAGTATCTCGATGGTCAGTCTCACGTGAATTTATTTTTGAGTATTCTCTAGACTTGTTTATGTTACGTTTTAGTGGATAGCCACTGTATCCGGCTGTGAAGTCAAGGGTTGCACTGTTCTCGGACGCCAAAGTATTCAGCAGACGGACCACGTAGCCGTGCGTTGTCAGTTGTTCAGTTGTAACTTGATTTTCCGACTCGCGGTTGCCGGCTCTGGACATCTTGGGTTTAGTAAGTTACCTGTATCCATTATTATTGTTCTATTTACATACAGCTACGTGTACAGAAAAGACGTAGCTAGCTAGTTTTCTGCGTACATAGCTATGGCTTCTTTGCCAAGCACCTAGCTCAGGCACCAGCCAACCAAGCAAACTATGTACTGCATAATATAGGCTACTTCCATTGTACTAGAATGTCTTACCCTAGCAGGAGTCCTATTTATGTATGTATAGCTAGAAATGAGTTCCACTGAAAAGAATGTCGTGTGTGGCTAGCTACATATACAATGAAACAAAGTAAATTAACTCATAAAAAACTAGCAGAGATGGTTTTCCTTTGTGTTGACAGTATGCAATAAGCTATCATCCATCAGTATATTATTGTTTGTTCTTTAATATTGTTTTTCCTGCACACGGTGATGCTACTAAATCATCACATGAGCACCAATATGGTGTGGTAATATTTGATGTTAGGTTATATAACTTCCCTTTGAAGTTTAAGTAGCTTACAGTACACTGTAAAAACAGCCGTGTGTATACTACACGCCAGCTGTGTGAATACCACACAACGCATGTTCACACGTAGTTGGTGGGCTCACACACCTGGTAGTTGTGTTATACTAACATGCGTATTGTGTCATATTTACACAAAGCGCGTGTTATATTTACACAAAGCGCATGTGACAATTGTGTGACCAGACAGTTGAAAGATATCAGTCTGCCAGTGCCTTAATAGGGCTGTTTCACCTGAAAAGCAAAAGGGTGAGTTGTATAGAATTCATTGTGAGCGCAGTTCTCGGGGCGTGCTGTGGGCCCGGCTGTGGGTGTCATGAGTTTACACGCTGATACTTCCGTCACACTACTGTCTATGTGAGTCTAATAGTGGCCACTTTAGCTTAGATACCTAAAAGTAGCTTGATGTTGTTTACGAATTATTAAAAGTATATCCGTGATGTTCATTAAATAGAATTTGTACATCAAACGCATTTAATACTAGCAACTTGTTGTGTATGGAAGAATTCATGGTACGTAGCAAATTAGTATCTACTGAAACACACCATCCATGATTCATTGGTACTTTGCATTGTATCATGTTGATGTGTCCAACTCAAAGGTAGCTACAGGGAAATTTCACATGAAATTTGTAGTATTTGTCCATGCATGTGTGCTATCATAGATAATGTATGCGTTCCTAATGGATTGGAAACGCACGTTAAATTGTTTTCCTATGAATATCCTAGTTTCAGTGTGCCAATACATTAGGAAATGTACAGAGTGGTTGTTTGGCTTTCTCTCAAGACCAGTTTGAAGGCATGGATATTCCTTTTACATTGTTTATTGCGTTGTGTTGTGTACTAAACAAGAACACAGCATGTTTGTGGACATTGGGAGAAATATTGTTGCGCAAGTGACAATGGCAGGTACTCTCCAGCTAATAATTCAGCAACAGTACTATTAGCCATCTTCTTGTTGCTGCATTTACACAACCAAAGAAATGTGTGATATATTGAAATAGATTTTATGCTACAGTACTGCTCAGCTTGAGCTAAACAATTGCACAAAGTAGTGCCTGTATTCTGAAAGTTTTATCGAAACAGTGGAAATGTACAGTGAAGTAGTGAATATCTAGCTAGCCTACTACACTCTACCTGCTACAAATGTTGTAAACAGCAGCAAAGATACAACACTACACTTTCTGTTTCTTCAGGAATTTGTACAACCATTTTGAAACAATATTTCACCTTTGAACCTGAATTTTCTTACACTTGTTTACTACTCTCCAGCATCCCTACCCAGTCCAGCCTCGGTAACTAATCCAGTTGTAAACAACAAACACTAATTTGCTGGTTACAAGAACAGCGAAATCTTCCACCTGTTGAGACCATAAAGTTTATGTGCACCGAGGCCCATGACATCACTATGTAAATAATATGGGCTTTTCCAATCTATTAGGAACGCATACATTGTCTATGGTGCTATAAATGGCCATATGTTCATGTGAAATCAATGAAACTGAAAAAAAGTTAAATTTAGCTTCATGTACAGTATATCACATGGGTGAACGTGAAGGAGTTTGCCCATAAGAGAAAAAGACTGTTACCATATATGAATCCTGCCAGTGAGGTGTGTGTACAGCAACCTGAGGCATGAACTGATTAGCCACCACCATTGTATATAGTGCAAGACCGATTACCTCTAAAATCATGCATGAATATTTACCATGCAGCAAATTTCATACAAAGCTGAAATGTATTACTGTACTACTCTCATATACCATCCATACAATCCCAGGTTAGCTAAAGTGTTTCAGCTTGGGTTGTCTCTTGTTCAGAGCTTCACACTGTGACTGGCTGCATGAGCAAAAACTAGTTTGTGTAAAATACTGTTTTGTTAAAAGTGTGTTGAAAGTAAATGCACATAAAAATTATATTATATAACAAGTGGACATGAACTAATAAGCTTTTGATTCAGGACATTCAGGTGCTCAATACAAAGATACTGAAATTAATACTTCAGTGACAAAGCATAAAACCAGCTAAAATTAGCCGTGCAATGTTGTGGCTGCCATGTTTAAGCTGGTTCCTTTCAGCAATGATACCAACATGTCACCAGAGCATAACTGCACAGAGTTTACCAGATACATGGTACATTGTAGGAAAATTCTTGCTAAAGACAAGCAAAATTAATTACATAACAATTTTGTGAATTTGGTGAATGCTCTATTAGAGTGAGTACATTTCAGTACTGTAATACAAAACACTGGTTAGCAGAAATACTTAGCACAGTGACATATACACCGTAAACTTACTTTCATAACAAATCACATTTTAGAAGTCAGAAGTGTCATGCCTGTCACCAGTAACGGTGTGAATGTAGTTACTGTATTGCCTTGAATAGTGGCCTGGTCTCAAATAATGGCCTGGGTATAAAGTTGCTTACATGTTTATTTAACTGAAGTAGCTTTTCACCCAGGCCACTAGGTCTGGGTGAAAGTTGCTCGAAAGAAATAAATGTCCAGGTCACTATCCGAGATAATACTGTAACAGTTGCACAATTACTTTGAAGTACTCTAATAAAGCAGTCGCCCATTTTTGTTACACCACACTGACGTTCAACATTATTAGCTGTTGTGTATGAGTTATTTAATTAATGAATTATGAATCTTGATTAAAATAATGGTGGCAACATAGGCTTGGCTAAATGACATGTAATTACCATATGAATATAATTTGCAATTGTATGGACTACATTAGTTAGATAGACCACTACTTGACCAATAAAGATAAATCAACTGACTCAGGCCACTAGGTCTGGGTGAAAGTTGCTCGAAAGAAATAAACGTCCAGGTCACTATCCGAGATAATACTGTAACAGTTGCACAATTACTTTGAAGTACTCTAATAAAGCAGTCGCCCATTTTTGTTACACCACACTGACATTCAACATTATTAGCTGTTGTGTATGAGTTATTTAATTAATGAATTATGAATCTTGATTAAAATAATGGTGGCAACATAGGCTTGGCTAAATGACATGTAATTACCATATGAATATAATTTGCAATTGTATGGACTACATTAGTTAGATAGACCACTACTTGACCAATAAAGATAAATCAACTGACTTATCATTACATGATTTATGACAGAACCATTTTAAAACTGTCAAATAGAGCAGCCGTACAAGCATTATATAATTCGTAATGATTATTGTTTACTCAAGCTAAGTGTTCTGGAAAAGGCCAACAGACCAGGTAACACAGTAGCAGTCTTCTAATAATTGTGAATACAAAATCGGATTCACTCTTAATTGACAAAGGAGGCCAAGTAGAAAATCCAACGAGTTACTAAAAAATTCTCTGACAAAGACACCAAGTAGTACGATACCGTGAAGTCTCCTAAAAGACACAAATGACTAGAATACAAAATGGAATCCATTCTTACTTGTACATTAAAGGACAATAGTGATCTTCAATCCAGCAATGACTTTATCAAAGCCAATGACACTACGTAGGATGATACTGTGAAGTCTCCTACTAATCATAATAAATTAAAATACAAATTAAAATACAAACGGTAATTCATCCTTACATGTACATTAAAGAGGACCAAGTAGCATGTATGATCTCCAATCCATCAATAAGTTGTTTTTTTTAAATACACTGCCGTCTCCAACTTCAGCAGTTACCTCGCCCTTGTAACAATCACTAATAAAACAGAACACAAAAATGCTGCTAACACATACTTCATACTGCCAAGGAGACTCAAGATGCTCTCCAAACCAAAAATACTGCTCTGCAAAAATCACAAATAGAATAGAGTAGACTTCACTCTTACTTCATGCTTCCAAGGCAAAGCAGTGTACGTGTCCACTTTAACAAACACAGTTAGCTAACAAGTCCCTATAACAAACAGATATAAAAACACACTTAACTTTTACTTCATGCTACAGAGGAGACTCAAGGTGTGCAATAGTTTAACTCTCCAATTCAAAAATTACACCCCTGTAAAAATTACCAATAAAATAGAATATACAATACATTTTACTCTCACTTCTTATTGCCAAGGTGACCCAAGATGTACAATGGTGTATGTCTTCCATGTCGACAATCACATCATCACATCCTTGTAGCAATCACAAAATAAAATACTATACAAAATATGCTTCACTCTTACCCCAAGATGTACAGCATTACAAATCTCCAATTCCTCAATCACAGTTTTCACACCCCTGTAACAATCACTACTAAATAACAATCACTATCAAAATAGAATACAAAAATATAGTTTATACTTGCTTAATTCCGGGAGGCCAACTAGAAAAATCCAACAATTTACTCAAATATACTCCCACAAGGTTACCAAGAAGAAAGTACAAAGCCTCACAACAGTCACAAATAATTTAGAATACAAAATGTAATTTACGCTTACATGTATGTTACAGAGGCCAAGTTTAAACCCAACAATATTAAGTCTCCTGACAATCACAAATATATTAGAATACAAAACGCAATTCACTCTTACGTCTATGTTTAAAGCGTCAAGTTGTATTATCTCCAATTCAGCAATGACTTTATCAAAAACTCTCTGCCAAGGACACTACATAGGATGATACTGTGAAGTCTCCTAAAAGTCACAAACGACTTGGAATACAAAATGGAATCCATTCTTACTTGTACATTAAAAAGGACAAGTTGAATGATCTTCAATCCAGCAATGACTTTATCAAAGCCAACGACACTACGTAGGATGATACTGTGAAGTCTCCTACTGATCATAATAAATTAAAATATAAACAGTAAGTCATCCTTACATGGTACAGTAAAGAGGCCAAGTAGCATGATCTCCAATCCATCAATAAGTTTTAAAATACACTGCCGTCTCTATTTCAACAATCACAATTACATCACCCTTGTAACAATCACATCACCCTAGAATACAAAAGTGCTACTAACACATACTTCATGTTGCTAAGGAGACTCAAGTTGTATGACAGTCTACTCTCCAAATCCAAAAATTATTCCTCTGCAAAAATCACAAATAAAATAGAATGCAGAATAATATAATTCAGTCTTACCGCCAAAGCAAGATATACAACAGTGTACGTACCCACTTTAACAACCACAGTTATCAAGTCCCTGTAACAGTCAGTAGAATATAAAAATACACTTCACATTTACTTCATGCTGCCAAGGAGAGTCAAGATGTGCAACTCCCCAAATCCAAAAATAACACAACTGTAAAAAAAATTACCAATACAATAGAATACGGAACACTTTACTCTCACTTCTTACTGCCAAGGTGACCCATGGTGTATGTCTTCAATGTCAACAATCACAATTATCACACCCCTGTAGCAATCACAAAATAAAAATACAAAGTACGCTTCACTCTTACCGTAAGATGTACGGCATTCTAAATGTCCATTTCCTCAATCACAGTTTTTGCACTCCTGTAACAACCACTATAAAAATAGGATACAAAAATACAGTTCATACTTACTTCATGCTGCCAATGTTGACAAGTCTTAAGTTGCCAGATCAAAGAATTACACCTTGTAAAAATTATGTTGTGGTCAAGTAGATAGAGTATGACAGTCTGATGTAACTAAATCCATTTAGACTCTATTTAGGCTGTTTTGGGTGGGTAATAAATCTCATATACTCCACCTTGTTTTGTAATATACTCCACGCCTTTAAGCACAATATGACATATGCTCAAAATCGGCTTTGTCCAATCGCTATGCGTTGTTCACGTGCAGTGATTTAACGAGCACGATGTGAGGACGCATAGTTGCCATGGCGCTAGTATTATTGCTTTTGCAGAGCCTACAACAGAAACAGCCGTGGATGAGGTAAGTAATCTGAGTGTAATGTGAAAGAGTCTAAAGCAGTTATACGGGTACAATGTCGAAATCTTCGAAATCTCGTACACCTCCAGTAAAATCCTGCCTGAAATACGAAATCTTATGTTGTTATCGTGATTCTGATTCTATACTCGTTCTGGTACCGTAGCTTACACTCAACTGCTCCTGCACAAAAGTAAGAATGAAATCCGATGTTCCGCTCCGCTTCGGATTTGTATAATCAAGTTGTGGAAGCCGCACAAAACCAGGAGCTGTGGGAAAAAAGCCGCACAAACCAGGAGAGAATGAAATCCGATGTTCCGCTCCGTTTCGGATTTATATTATTAAGCAAGTTGTGGAAGCCAAATAAAACCAGGAGTTGTGGGAAAGAAGCCACGTAAACCAGGAGAGAATCCATGCAAACTGTCCAAAAGTATATCGATAAAATCCGATGTTCCGCTCCGTTTCGAACTTGTATCACAGGTTTTGTAAGTATAGTATCTGTGCTTGTATTAAGCGAGTTGTGGAAGCCAAACAAAACCAGGAGCTGTGGGAAAGAAGCCACACAAAACCAGGAGAATCTATGCAGATTGCTCCTGCGCAAACGTAAGAATGAAATCCGATGTTCCGCTCCGCCTCGGATTTGTATCAAGCAAGTTGTGGAAGCCAAACAAAACCAGGAGCTGTGAGAAAGAAGCCATACAAACCAGGAGAGAATCGAATTGAGAATGAAATCCGATGTTCCGCTCCGTTTTGGATTTGTATTAAGCGAACTGTGGAAGCCAAACAAAACCAGGAGCTGTGGGAAAGAAGCCATACAAAACCAGGAGAGAATCAAATTGAGAATGAAATCCGATGTTCCTCTCCGTTTCAGATTTGCATTAAGCGAGTTGTGGAAGCCAAACAAAACCAGGAGTTGTGGGAAAGAAGCCGATTTATATTGAGCGAGTTGTGGAAGCCAAACAAAACCAGGAGCTGTGGGAAAGAAGCCAAACAAAACCTGGGGAATTCATGCAAACTGCTCCTGCACAAAAGTAAGAATGGATTTACTTAGCAAACTGCAAACTTAGCAACATAAACTTAGCAAAACTTCATAAACTTAGCAACACACCAACTACAAAAGCAACTTAAGCATACACTGAGATGCTCCTGGTTTTGTGGGGTTTCACACCAGATAGAGCTTTGACAGTTGCTCCTGGTTTTGAGGGGTTTCGCACGGGATTTCCCCAGAATGATTGGCCTTTTCCTGGTTTATAGGACTTCAGCTGCGAGTTGCTCCTGGTTTTGTAAGGTTTCATTTAATAGTTACGCCAAGGCTTTACTCCTGGTTTTATATGGCTTCACAATTCCTCTCAATTTCGTGAGGCTTTGCTCTCTTACATGCCTGCTGAACTTCTGTTTCTTTCTCTCACTACTTTTTGGTGATTTCAGAACTTATCACTCTACACCAACCTGTAATTTAAAATCAGATTTTGCAGCTCTCGTTCGATTTTGTGAAATCTTTTAAAACCCGTAAAATCTTGAGAAATTTGTTCAAGATTTTGAAATCCGTACCACTTTTTCGTGAGTTGGTGACCCCTCGCTGAATGTTGCCGGCTTCCATACCCCTGTAGTGTTCAGTGATAAGGAATTAGACTAATCATTAGAGGACTACATTTGAATTATTAAGTTAAAGCTATGGCCCATCTGCATGGACTAGTAGTTAATGCTACTGAAATTACTTTGGTTACAGAAGCATTAGTAACAGTTATAATCTGAACAGCTATATAATCAAGGACAAAACTAGCTATAGTTAGAAACATTTTATTAGTGTGGCATATATACCTAATATATACCTAATATTAGAGTTAAGAGTAGTGTGACTGCTCTATTGGAATCCCTGAATACTCTATTAGAGTATATAGATCTTTTGCAGTAAAAAATAAGTGTCTCGCTGGGTCACGTGCACTTAAGCACCTGTAATATTAATAATAGTCCTCATAAACTAGGGTTTCAGGTTTACCATGCGGGCGGGTGACCAGAAACTAAGGTTTGACTTGGTGTGGCCTTATATAGAATGTAAGGAGCGATGTTAACAGAAACATGATACAGAATTTCATGGCAGCAGTGACGTAGGTTTTTTGCTTGCTGTATCGATATTAGATTGTTGTGTAACAGATCTATACAAAATGGGTACTGTACCCAGGTGTCCTATACCATAGCGTACTGTATTATGGTGTACAGCACCATGGTGTACTATACCACTCGACCCATGGGTAGGGCGCGCGAGACTATGGTATCACCTGCAAGTAGGTGGACATTTCTGTTTGTGAGGAGGGAGTACAATTTCACTGGATCGTTGTGGCATTTTTTGCAAATGCGCATAGCTAAGGTATTGGTCCGAACCTTCTACGTATGATATAGAGCATAATGACTTCATGTCCTTATAACTGTGTTTGTAATGATTTGTAGCACTTAGTGACTAGTATGACTTTGAGGTTGCTGTGAAAGAAGTTGTTAAGTTCAAGATGAGCTACAGTATGCAATGGCGGATCCAGGATGGGGCATTTGGGGCAAATGCCCCCCCCCCCCCCCTTCAAGAAATTGCATACAAGATTGAGATACTCTAATAGAGCAGTCAGTTACTCTAATAAAGCAGTCACAATGTTCATGAGGCAGTGTAGCTTAGGATTTTACATAACAGACGTGATATAGTTGGTAAAGGATCACTAGCTATTATTGTTGTGACCTTTTTTTTTTTTTTTTTTGGTCTTCAACTGTTTTTCAGCAGGGTGCCCCCCCTCTTTCCAAACTCTGGATCCGCCCCTGGTATGTATGTACGTACACCTTAAATTGTGCAAAGGGAATGTACAATTGCCACATGAGGAGGGAGAGGTGCATCTAACAGTGGTCATCACACACTATGTGCTCTGTTGTCTTGTGACATCACATGAGTTTATACGACCTCATTACAGGAACTAGATGACAAGTCCAGCTACGACAACAACTGGAAGCTTTGCGGGGGAAAAATTGTAACTATAATATTGACGTTTTAAATTTCAAGCTATTGTGATATATTGTTAGGATGAGGGAGTTAGTCAGGTATAACAGATGATGATGCAGAGGTACATGATCTAGATTATCATTTCTGTGCCATCCCCATTATGACAATTACAGTCATAGCCCCCTCAAAATATCTGTGTCAAGTACATTCATGAAATAGGTCCCAAGATGTACTTCATGAGAACTGCATCATTATTGTGACCATATCAAGTAGGGTCCCACATTATTGATACCTGGGCATGGATTTAGTCCATTAAAATTTTATACTCCTATGATACATTTATTGTGGTAACAGTTGGTTAGATTCTGGCTCCTTTTTTGCTGCTGTTGCTAAATATGTATACTGTTTATAAGGGAACGGTCACTTGTGTACTATCTTGTGAGGTCATCTGATCTTGTCACAGGTATTGACTGTAATGCAGATGAATTGCATGGCACTATCACCGTGATGACAACTGCTACTACAGTAACTCTAGATCTACACCTATGTACTGTAGCCTGTACTTCAACTGGCTCAGACCCATAATTGTGAGTGTTGTGTCCTGTTAATTGTTACTATCATGGTATGTGCAGCTCCACAAAGCAGTCAGCATGAATCTGACGTAAGGTATCAGTGGTGCATTGATAAAGTAACAGGACTTCTCTGGAAAGTAGATATTGAGTTTTTGTGCATGGAAGACCCCTACTTCACATCCAGTCACATATGTAGCAGTGGTGGGCACTAATGAAAATCAAGACTCACGGTAGTGAGTCGCGCGGCCAAGAAACTACAAAGCGCACGCCCAATTAAAACACGCGCGGCCACTACTGTGAGTTATTTACGTGTAGGGCCGGTTTCGCAATATTAGTCCTAGATTACGCAACATCTCTCAATAGATTTGTGTTGCGTTATGTGCTAAAAAAATCTTTAGGAGTCATCATCATAGTTTTCTTGCGACCTCGCTAAAATAAAAAAAGTAACCATCGTAAAATAAAAAATAGGCGTATTTCACTTTATTTCTCTACCTTGTTACAACTACTGTCACGTTATACCAGTCAACATAGTCGTGTTTGTATAGTCCATCTAGCACTGACATTATCCAATCCTGGTTTGCCTATACGTGTATTTTCTTCAATCAAACCTCTAATCCCTACAATAACTTTTAAAGGCACGACGTGGACACAAACTCTAATGCCTGATAAACAAGTTGTGACAACGTGCTGAACTGTAAGTTCCCTAGGGATGGCGTTTTAAGCAGAAATCTTTTAAATTCCATTTAGTGCCACACCCCAATCGAGCGTTTATAAATCGCCAGTTGTCTTATGGTGTGAAGAACAAAATCACTAGCGAAGGTGCTTTAAGCATACTCTTCAATTCTCTATTTACATGTAATTTTTAATAGATTAACCACAAAGGCCTGAATACAAAAGGTTACAAGCCTTTAAGGGTTACCACCTCTATGTAGTGTTTACCATGTAGCTTGTGCTGTGGCTTTCATTAAGTATTATGCACACACAAATGGTGCAACTAAATTTTGTAATGGATTGCTCGAATGTGGTTGGTGGTGTTGTGGCTCGAATGTGGTTCGTGGTTTGCCAGTGACCATGTATGAGTTGGGGTTGTTCCACACAACTTACACAATATTCAAATTTCATGATGGCCATGAAAATTTCTTGCCATATGGTAAACATACAACAATGTATAACAACGTTAATCAACATCACATCAAGACTTGACTAAAAATAGTTCCAACGATAGTGATGATTTCTTGTATGTCAGCATGACGATACTGAGACCTGTAAAAGAATAAGCAGGCACTGAAGTTAACCTTAAATTAAACACTCATGCATCTGACCTGGAACATTGGTCGCAACACCAAAAACACTTGTTTCGATATCTGATGACACAATCCAGCAGGCACTGAATTAAAAGAGAATGTATAAAAAATCAATATGCTGGGCTGTATCAATAATAGCATGGATAATCAAAATGAACAAAAATTATATCCCAGGCTAAGTGAATGAATAACATAACTGTTGGGTAAGCATGTCAAACCTGAACATTAGGACATTAGTCAAACAAAAGTACGCTATCACAACTTGGTCATAATACAATGTTTGTACCACTGGACTTCACACTGGTTGCCCAAAAATTGTGCCATTCCAGGACAACAGCATAATTATGAAACAAATAGTTACTACAACACAGAAGGCTTACTGTTGTACCGTCTACACTGATATACCATAATTTAAAAACATAACAGGTAGCTAGGCATTAAATACAATACACTTAACATCTGGGTACTAGGAAAAAATCACTAACATCACAACATGTAAACTGACCTAGAAATTAACACCCTTGATGCCACTACAGTCTACACTGGATATTTGTTTGAACCCATCAACACTATGCCTGATACATCTGAGTAGACTGACCTGCAAATTCACATCACTAGTATACAGTGATAATTGATAACTACAAAAACAACAATTGCAATAATACAATTCTTCTGTACGTCAACTGACCTGAAATTCATGACACTCGATACCGAGACCTGTAAAAGAATAAGCAGGCACTGAAGTCAACCTTAAATTAAACACACATGCAAACTGACCTGGAACATCGGTCGCAACACCAAAGACACCTGTTTCGATATCTGACGAAGCAATCCAGCAGGCACTGAATTAAAAAGAGAATGTGCAAAAAATCAATATGCCAGGCTGTACCAATAAAGGATGGATAATCAAAATGAACTAAAAAATATATATATCCCATATGCAGGTTAAGTGAGTAACATAACTGTTGGGTAAGCATGTAAACCAGAACATTAGGTCATTGGTCAAACAAAAGTAGGCTATCACAAACTGGTCACTGATAATTGATAACTACAAAAAGAACAATTGCAATAATACAATTCCTCTGAACGTTAACTGACCTGAAATTCATGACACCTGTATCTTTGTTCTTGCATGGTCTCAACTTACATATGTACCATGATCACATTCAACTGCTAGTGGATAAACCAGTATGACCAGATGGCCTGCAAAAACCAACAAACAGGTGTTAAATACAATACACCTAAACTGTGTTCTGGAAATATGTTAGAGAGAATGCAAAAGTGCGCTGTGATATCATGTCCTTAAGGAAAGGGGATGGATCATTCACCTGTTCTGATTGTGAAACAGCTCAATGTTTAAATGATTTTTTCTCTAGTGTATTTACTATTGAGCCAGAAGCAGATCTGCCATCTTTACCAGATAAATCTATGGGCCACCACTTAGGCAATATTACCATCACACACTGTGATATATTAACTGAACTCAACCGGCTTAAGCCAAATAAATCTTGTGGCCCAGACAACTGTCACCCACGTGTGTTGAAAGAAATCAAAGATGGACTTATTTTACCCCTCTAACTCCTATTTAATAAATCGTTACAGGAGTCCTCTTTGCCTTCATGCTGGAAACTAGCAACAGTCACTGCCATTCATAAGAAAGGTGATACAAATCTTCCTAGCAATTATCGCCCAATCAGCCTTACTTCAATATTTTGCAGAATGCTTGAGTCAATTATTAAAAATAGGATAATGTCTTACTTCCAAGCAAATGACTTTTTTTGCAATGAGCAACATGGGTTTCGTAGCAGGAGATCTTGTGAGACGCAGCTATTGACTGTTATGGAACACTGGACTAGGTGTATCGATGATGGAACTAGTGTTGATGTTGTGTACCTAGATTTCCAAAAAGCTTTTGATAAGGTTCCCCACAGACGTTTGCTGACTAAGTTAGAAGCATATGGTGTTAATGGCTCGATACTTCATTGGATTAAAGCTTTTTTATCAAACAGGAAGCAACGAGTAGTTGTTCGTGGAGCACTCTCTGAGTGGTCTACTGTCACTAGTGGTGTCCCGCAGGGTAGTGTGCTTGGTCCCATCTTATTTATTATATATGTCAACGACCTACCTGACTGTATACAGAGCTATTTGGGTATCTTTGCTGACGACACAAAACTTTATCGCCCCATCTGCTCATCTGAAGATTCCTCCATTCTGCAAGAAGACATTGATGCCACTTTGCAATGGTGTGACACATGGCTATCCTTCCTTAACCTTCCTAAATGTCACTACAGCACAATTGGACATTCATCAAACACAGAGTATTATTTCTCATCCGAAAATGAAGCAAATATGATCTCCATGGTTGTGGAGGAAAAAGATCTGGGTGTAGTATTTGATAAAGATTTGAAGTTTACATCTCATGTTAATCAAATTGTAATGAAAGCTAACAGGGTATTGGGAATTATTAAACGTACCTTTGCCTCCAGAGATGCCAACACAATAAGATTATTATACGTTACTCTTGTTCGCCCAATTTTGGACTATGCGTCAACTGTCTGGAACCCTCATCTTATGAAAAACATTCGTAAATTAGAAGCAGTTCAAAGAAGAGCCACAAAACTTATACCCTCCTTCTATAATTTGACATACTCTGAAAGACTCCAAGAACTTAATCTACCCAGCTTACTTTACCGTCGAACCAGAATGGATCTGATTATGACTTACAAAATCCTGAACAATTTAGTATCTGTGGACAAAGACTATTTTTTTACTGTTAATACCAACCCCACCCGATCAAATGGACTCAAACTTTACAAAAATCGCTTTAACACTGCTATTAGAGGTCATAGTTTTTCACAGAGAATCGTCAATGATTGGAACACCTTACCCCACGAAATTGTATCTGCACCTAATGTACTGATCTTTAAGACTAAAGTAGATGTATTTTTATATGACCGCCGGTTTGATTTTATTTAGATGTATTGAGATTGGTTTTTATAAGACTTTGTCTTCCTTGTACCAATTAACAAATAATAATAATAATAATAATAAAGCCTGGAATATGAAAAATATTATATAAGCATTATTTCACACTGATATAGTAATAGATTATAGGATGTTGTGGAACTTGCCTAAATGTGTAAACTTGAACAAGAGGACAACTGCATAATCTGGACACTTGGAATTGTCCAATACCTGATGAACAAGTTAGTACTAATGACATTCACGTCAACATTTTATCCCAGCTGGGTGAATCTCTTGTAACTGAGTAAAAAGGTGTTTATTTTCCACCTGCAACCAAAGTTCTACATTTCGATCTGTGGTTGAGTGTACATAATGCACCTATCAATGTATTGCCCCACCACCCCCCCCTCGGGCGTAAGTGGGGCTTTACAGGGGGAATTGACAGGAAACTGCTGCCCCACTATGGGGCATTTGACGATCGTTCAGTAAGTGCCCAAATATTTTTTGTTGTAACTTCCTTCGCTATGTCAAATCCCGAGTTAATCCCGCGTTGCAACTGGGGCCAACGGTGGGGATTTGACACGATAGGTTTGCCCTATGGGGCATTTGACATTCGGCTGTGTCAAATCCCCACTATAGCCCCATATATGCCCGAGGGGGGGGGGGGGGGTAGTGGGGCAATACATTGATAGGTGCATAAATTGACCAGGAAAATCAGGATGCCATAGGGGTATGGAAATGGTTCCTTTCCTTCTGTTATGACATTACTTACAGCTGAGTGGTAAATGATCATCGATGTCCCCATGGACCCCAACAATGAGTATACCAATAACTTCACAAGTTGGAATAAATTTCCTTTCAACATGTGGTGGAATGAATTTCCTTTCAACATCTGGTGGACAGGTCCAAAAACCCTATCGCACAAACACGGTGAATCAGTGTGTGGCGATGTGACACGTTGCACAAACTTCACTCCTCGTTTCGTTAGCATTCAAGACCGGCATATATCATAGAGTCCCTCAGTATTCTTGACTCTTACTTTTTCAAGCGTTGCTCAAGCGATGTAGTTTCTCACGAGGGGCTCGAGTTTCTCAGTAAAGTCGAGCCAATTAAAGTACGCCTCACCATCTAGTTACATTCTTAAACCATTCAATTTAAAGCCACGTATCACGAGTGTCCGCTTAAGGTAATTAGGGACTTTCCACGAGATTTCCCCTAAATAGATCACGTGTTAGTTGTCAATCCGGTGGATTCTGGTGGTATACATGGTTCAACAATGCGGTAAGTGTACATATGCTGTCAATAATTGTTTGTGCACTGCTAAACTAAGTTATTTTTGTGTGGTAAGTATGCTTGAGGAAGGGTCTGGGGGACGACACTAATGTTTTGACAGCAGTTGATGATGGCCAGGCAAAGAACTGCGAGAAGAACTACTGTGATAGTGTGATAGTAGGGAAAAATTCCCACCCCCAAAAGCTCTGCCTAGGGGCATTATCTACAGCTACTGTATTATGTTGCCGATATGTACATCCGGGCCAAGAATAAAGGTGAAAGTGGTAGTAAGGCTCAATCCTATTATTCTGCTGAACAGGCAAGGGAGTCTGGGACTCTGGGGGCATGCTCCCTCAGGAAAGTATAAGTACTACAACTTTTTTGTTTTAATTGCTTCATCAAGTATAAAAATTTCAGTCAAAAGGTGATGATCGAGGCACTGGTCTTATGCACTGGTTGGAGTGGTTGTATCGATACTGCACTGTGGCAACCTTGAGGGGTTAGTGCTGGCATTATCCTTGGCAATACTATTCCATCTCCCCGAGTCTTGATGATTGAGTCCTCCATTCCTTTCTCTGCTGCTCCAATCCTGAAGTTGTGACCACAGTCAAAAGGTGACGATCGAGGCGCTGGTCTTGCATCTATACTGTACTGCAACACCCTTGAGGGGTTAGTACCGGCATTGTCCATCGCAATACTGTTCCATCTCCCATATACAAGTCTTGATGATTTGAGTCCTCTATTCCTTTCTCTGCTGCTCTAATCCTGAAGTTGTGACCAAAATAATAAAAAATGGTTATAACATGATAAATGATTATGGTGATAACAATTACAAATGTATTTATAGCTGTGTAGCAACTGTAAACTAATTAGTCACTTGCAAGTTTAATTAGGTGTCTGAAGTATTTAACATGCACAGATATGAGATATATTCATCACACGCAGGCAGTAAGGATAGATTTACTCTAATAGAACAGTCATACTACACCGTAAATTCATACTTCCGAATTTACGGTGTTATGAAACAATCATTATTATGTATGGATTTTACTGACTCTCCAAGATAATATTCTGCATTAATGTTAATTGCTCATTTCCAAAAAAATTACCTTTTAAACCTAATGTAGAGTCTATCACTGACAAAAATGAGTGATATCCACCCCAAAAACACCTTCGCTGTAAAAAAGGTGCGCCCAAGAAACTACAAGTACCTGGAACCCAATGTAATAAAACAAAAAGAAAACAGCTCAGCTGAAGTTAAAAGTAACTGGTAACTTAAAGAGCTGATATCTGAAGCGGCCAAGAATACAATTACTAAAGTTTAATCCATGCGAGAACACCTTGGCTATAAAACAGGTGTGTACATGAAAGTAACTGGCAACTGAAATGGCTGATATCTGAAGCGGCCAAGAATGAATGGTCATATACAACTAATTCAAAAATTTAACACTGAACCTTTATAATTCGGCTGTGTTCTATATTCACTCTTGCTGCATCGTAAAGTAATTTCTTTTAACTCTAATTGGCTGGTAATTTGGCCGCCTTTTTTTGCTCTATTATACTGACTATTAAAAAAGGCGGCCAAATTACCAGCCAATTAGAGTTAAAAGAAATTACTTTACGATGCAGCAAGAGTGAATATAGAACACAGCCGAATTATAAAGGTTCAGTGTTAACTTTTTGAATTAGTTGTATATGACCATTCATTCTTGGCCGCTTCAGATATCAGCCATTTCAGTTGCCAGTTACTTTCATGTACACACCTGTTTTATAGCCAAGGTGTTCTTGCATGGATTAAACTTTAGTAATTGTATTCTTGGCCGCTTTAGATATCAGCTCTTTAAGTTACCAGTTACTTTTCACTTCAGCTGAGCTGTTTTCTTTTTGTTTTATTACATTGGGTTCCAGGCACTTGTAGTTTCTTGGGCGCGCCTTTTTTACAGCGAAGGTGTTTTTGGGGTGGATTATATTTAACACTGCAGACACACTACACACGCACATGACATGTGCACACACGCAACAACAAATGACACACCAGGAGGCCACAAGCCATTATTTGTCATTCTAGAGGTCTGGGGGGGGGGGGGGGGGGGGTTTAAATTTTATAACTTTATTTTATACTATTTCACTGAGTATCTTGCAATCATAATGGTGACCGTTCTATTTAAATGACTGATCTACTAGAGGTACAAGCATTGGCCAAAAAGTATGGGGACCCTGTCTCCACTGCCTATGTGCCATACAATGTTAGCTGATGCTGTATGTTTCAAGGATTGACTGTTACATTGTTAAAGTGTTACCAAAGCAGTTTAATGCTAATACTTTGATGGTGTTACATCCAAATCTTGTTGTCCAGCAGCACATCTTGTCTATTAAGTTTGGCCTTCACCCGGTGCCACACCCTCACAGCACAGCTGTTCGGCTCCTGGTGGGCTGATGATATTATGATGGATCATGTGATACACTGAAAGTGTATACCTCTTAACAATGGACCTTGCAGACCCTGTACTATATGTCATCATTGGTTAATATTGCGGAGAGCAGTCAAGCTCCAACAGGTACCTGTCCATGACAGCTGCATATAGTGTATGGGAGAGCTACTGTAATGTAGACACAAGTGTTTTAGTCTCTCATCTTATTATATATGTCAACTGGCCATGGCCAGTATAAGTCTAACTTTGCTTATAAAAATGCACTTCAATATGTACTGTATACCTGCAAAAAGAAGAGTATCTAAGGCCAAGCAAGGCCGAGCATCTAGTAACCATAGGTGTACTGTCCAGGTCTCAAGAGATCATAGAACTGAAAGCTATACAATATCTTCAAAATAGCTTAGGACAGTTGGGTATTGATGTTGATGGTAAACTCATATTTGGGCTATTATTTTATGGCACATTTTTCAGTTTTGACATGTCTGTAATATGCCTATCATTAGATTATTTCTGTATATGGTAATACAGTTATGGTAACATAGCAACAACCAATTGAATTGAGACACAGTCAGCAGTTTGTGCAATCACCATAATGCAGGTCTGTACAGTTTTGGCACATCTGTGATATGTCGATCATTAGATTATCTTTGAACCAAATTATGTGTGTGGTGACAAGCTGCTGACTATGTGTATTTATGAGTACCAAGTGATCTTACAGGTAGTTGTGAGTACACATTGAGGAATAAGTGATCTTTCGGTGAGGAGCATGTGATGTCTCGTGACCTTACTTAAGGTGCATGTGAGACAACATAAGTACTGAGTGATTTTACTTAAAAAGAAAAAGGCACACATGTGTACTATCAAGAGTCTAGAATATCTGCCCAGTGTTGGTCTATGTGCCACTCAGAATAATTATATTAAACCCTACATGTGCTATTATTTTAGGTACCTGCCCTACATACAGGAGCTTATTGCTCTAGTTACAGTGTTGTGATAACAGTACTCAATCAAATTAATGTATTAGACTAAAACATTGACTATTGCGCAGGCTATAGAAACCCTGCACAGTACATGCCACCAAAGTTACTGCACTGAACGATGACGACATTATAGACCGGTACAACAGATGCAGTATATGTCCTAATGCAATGCATACACTCCCTATACTGGATATGGCAAGATAAACTCCAATATAGAAAATGTAGGTGTTTTGAAAAGGAACAAAGCATGCCCAATGTGCAGTACTGTATTGTCCTATAGTTAGTTTTTTTTTTTGTCGTGTAAAAAGCTAAACAGTGTGCTATGTACAATTTCTCAGTATTGTGCATTGAAAACACATGTATTTCTTACCTGTAAGCTATAAACTCAATCTGGGCACATCTGATAATAACTGAATGTGCTACACAGCATGTGCCTGCATGTATTTCCAGCTATATAGCATGTAGCTAAATGTAACAATATCTACACTCCTGTAATGCTCCCTATATACACTTACATGCCACCTCAGCTCGTATTAGCACATTATTGATTGCAAGTACAAAACACTGAGGAAAAATGTACGTGCAGGACTGACTTCATTGCCCTACTGTTATATTTCAGTGTATATACTAAACTTACAGTGACATAAAACAACTAAGTATGAAGTGGATATAGTACAGTATGTTTTTCAATTTATTTAATACTGAACAATGACTATCGTGCCGCAATACAACATCCCTATATAATATGGTATACACAAAGAACTGATTTCTCTCCTATGCGTAGGACTTTATTTCCCTAGTATAGTATATTTAATTAGTGACTTAAAAGTAGAAATATCAGCAAATACTCATTCAGCTGAAACAACGTTGAAAGAACTATAATTATATCTATCCTGTATATGTATAGCTATAAGCACAAAGTCTGACACACTTGTCTGTTGCACCGGCTTTCTCTGACACATGCAGATCACAGATAACCAAAGATGCATATGTACCTGCTCATGCATGCCTGTGCTATAAATGCTCATCTAATGTGCTACCATATACTCTTCCAGCAGTCCATAATCCGTGAAGCAATACCAGGATGCTAGAGCTTTCTATTCATAAAAGTTGATCAGAAAAAAGTGTACACCAAAAAGGTACATAAACGAAAAAAAAAATGTGCCACTGGTGGGATTTGAACCCACAGCCTACACCACAACAACTTCAGGGAGGTGCTTTTCCAGCTGCTGCGGTTTGTAATGGAATCATTACCAACTTTGTCTGTACTTTGGGTTTTGATAAAAAAGAAAGAATGTATTACAGACATATGGGAATGCAAATTTAAGGCAACATTGTGCAGCAGTGAAAAGACTGTTGCTGTTAGGTAACGTCAAAAGTTATCAACCATCTATTACTACATGACTTAGCATCAGAAAATCAGGAAAATATTGGTGTTATCACCTGGCAATTTCAGTATTTTATAATATTGCATTTTCTCATACATTTGTACTAAAAATGCAATATTATAAAATACTGAAATTGCCAGGTGATAACACCAATATTTTCCTGATTTTCTGATGCTAAGTCATGTAATAATAGATGGTTGATAACTTTTGACGTTGCCTAATAGCAGCAGTCTTTTCACTGCTGTGCTATGTTGCCTTAAATGTGCATTCCCATATGTCTGTAATACATTCTTTTTTCTTTTTTTATCATAACCTTGTGGCCACCAAACTTGGCAATGTGCAGCCTAAAGTTTTTCTACTTAATGGCGTTCAACGCACTGTAGCTGACAAAGGAAAGCAAGTGGGGGCCTGTAATAAACTTTGTGGTGTAGCCAGATGGTGAGTGTTACTTTTTTTTTTTTTTATACCGGCCCTAATGGCACTCCCTTCCACCTCCACGTCTCTAAAGAAAAAACTACAAAATGTTTAAACCTAAACACTACAGATAAAAGCCTAAACAAACCTACAAGCCTAGGGATAAGGGTGGAGCAAGCCTCCCCTCAGCAACAGCAGGGGGGACTATCGGAGACCTAGAAGATGAACGTGAACCCCTTAAGCATCTCACAGAGGAACGAACCAAGGAAAACCCCAAACAACACCGGAGCCAGCCCATCACCAAAGTATACTGGAACAAATCAGGTTTGTTCACCACAAATACAGAGTTGCTCCAGCATGTATAGGGTATGCTTTCAGGGAACAACTTTGTACTTGTAATACACAACCCTATCCAACCTACATAAGCATAGTGACACAACACAAGAATATGTGCATATGCTTGTGCTCTAGTAGGCCCAATCACACAACGTGTATAAACATGGCATGCAAACACTTGATGTATGATCTTACACTGATTTTCAGGTCCGTACATGTGCTGCTTGCCAAGTAATCGATTCATCTTTCATCAAGGATTCCAGTATGCAGAACATACAGGAGTTTGTTTAAACATGCTGTTTTAAGGGCCTTTTAGACCGCCCATGGGCGCTAAAGGGTTTTAACAATATTAATGCATGAAAAGGATTTTGCCATGGTGGCTTTCGGCACGGCAATATCCTTGTACTGCCAAATTATCACTCTGTAAAGATTATTGATTTTGACTGCATGGTCAGGTGATACAGTATCTACTGTTTATCCACTTTTCATGAATCACGTTGATATAGCTTGGCCTCATGATGCAGAGCCATACAAGAGACTTCACTTGAGTCATGGTGAGTACTGACTTGATAAAATTTTTATGATTGGTTATTGTAATATATTTCAGTGATGCACCTTATTTTCATGCTCACATGTATGATTTTGCACTGCTGTTGTTGCTTACTGAAAGACAAGAAAGATGGATTAGTGCAGGCCCGAAGTCAAATTAATGCCACAAAATTTGCATATATAATTAGAAAATACAATTTTTACAAACACAATATTTACAACTGCATGACTATAAATACGTACATACAACCAGGAAGCCTCACACAAAAGTATGAGGCTTACCGTCCCTTATATTTTACATGGCAGGACTCCTCAGCTGGTGCCATGGTAGGTATGACGAACATGGGTATTAGTCGGCTCTACTATCCAGTTTTCAGATCAACCGATATATGCACAAAGTTAACAATTTGCGTGATCATATAAGTACGTGGAGTGTGTGTGTGTGTGTGTGTGTGTGTGGGGAGGGGGGGGGGGGGGGGGGGGGCTTTTTGACAACACTTCAAAAATGCCAACTACACTCAAACGTAATTATATAGTCTAACCCAAACCCTAACTGATCGATGGACAACCGAACTTGGCTGGTAAATCTGGTTACAAGTCAATAAGTGCCCCACTGCTGTATGTGATCATTGAAAATTTTTAAGTAAGTTGTCCATATATGTCATGTCATGGATTGTGTAGTCCTCAGCAATTCACTAAATTTTAGTGTTCACTTACCCATGAAATTATGCTACCTATTCTGCAGACAGTAAGTTATTGATGGATAATCCCTCTGATTTGGTAGTAGCTGATGTCTGCTGTACCGCAATTATAGGACTACCCCCACATCCTTCTTGGAAGGATTTTGTGTTGGTGTCATATCTTCAGCCTATATAACACACATCTTCTTACCCATTATGAACCCACTATCGCAGTTCATGATGCCAGTGTGCATTATTTGGGAAAATAACTGAAGACAAGATTGCCTCTTCACACTGTGCATATTATGTTAGTACAATGTTAACTACAAGGCTCAGTTCACACAGAAGCCACACTAATGGGATTCTAACATGTACAATGGCTAACATATCAATAAAATAAAGCCCATCATAAGCTTTCCATTAGACTAAATATATATGTTAATGATGTCACTATCTATAGAATACAGGTGAACACACACACACTACATGTGCGTGCGTGCTCATGCATGCACACACACACACACACTACACTATGCACACACACTACACTATGCACACACACACACACACTACACTATGCACACACACACACACACACACACGCACACTACACTATGCACACGCACGCGTGTACACACAGCACACACACGCGTGTACACACAGCACACACACACACATGCTTGGTGTACCAGCACACAATACACTTACTATAAGTACTCTCATTCCTCCCAGATACAAGTTCTTGGACATAACAACGTAGCATCACTTCTCTAGTACGCTCATCAGCTTAGGCTGTTCTCATGACAACAACATCAGAATCTGAAACACATATGGAATGTTTTTATATAATTACAGACTGGTCTAGCTAGCCTACATTGCAATAACGTATTATGTTTCAACAACAATACAGAACTTACTGGTGACTGTGAATGGTGGTCCCTCCATCACTGATAAATTGGTCTAGTTGGACTAGCTGGCCTAAAACATAATACAGTCACTGTAATGGTCCCTCCGCCACTGGTACACCGGTCGAACGGTCTCCTGGCCTAGAACTTGTCATTCACTGTGATAGTCCCTCCATTGCTTGTACAATTACAGGCTGGTCTACTCGGACTATCTGGCCAGCAGAGAGTTTCTGCTAACTATCACTCAAAAGCAAAGCAGTATGGTCATACAAGACTATTAGAAAGTGATGAAGAAAACGGGTTTTCTTAATGGCACAATACAAACAATAGTACACACACCACAGTACACTATAGCACGGTACACTAGTACACACACCACAGTACACTATAGCACAGCACACTAGTACACACACCACAGTACACTATAGCATGGTACACTAGTACACACACCACAGTACACTATATAGTACGGTACACAGTACACTATAGTACGGTACAGTAGTACACACACCACAGTACACTATATAGTACGGTACACTAGTACACACACTACAGTACACTATACATATACCGTTATCATGTGATCCTGCCTGGAGCACGTGATTTGTGGTCACCAGAACTGAGTTAGTATAAGTTCGCCAACTTTGTTTGGATAGCGTGTAAGCATTCCTGCTTAGTGATAACTGGAGAACGAGGTAAACTCTTAAGTACCAGCATTTTGTCGTTTTGTGCTGTACAGTGTTCAAGCTAGTCTCGCGTGGCCAGACCACTACTTTTCTTTTGTGTGGGGGT
Source organism: Dysidea avara (assembly GCF_963678975.1). Taxonomy (NCBI): domain Eukaryota; kingdom Metazoa; phylum Porifera; class Demospongiae; order Dictyoceratida; family Dysideidae; genus Dysidea; species Dysidea avara. Next base: position 10,948,589 of record NC_089279.1, on the reverse strand, counting down.
GGGAAAGTAGGGTCTGGTACACCGAATTCTGTGTAACGTTCCACTGCAGTCAGGGTGAATGTTGATTGCTGCTGATCGGCGAAGCCCTAAATTTCTTAGACCTAAAAGCTACAGCCTGATCGCTGAAGGGCGCGCGTAACGGTTTATGAAGTTTAAGGCTTCGCCAATCAGCACTCACCCTAACTGCAGTGGAACGTTACACAGAATTCTTAATGTAGGTGTATCAGACGCTTTTTTTTCCCGACGCTCACACAAAAAAAAGGCCAGTCCTATGTACACCGGTACGCAGGTGGCACTAAGGCCCCTATTCGGTGATTATTATGCACCTATCAATGTTAAGCCCCACTACCCCCTCCCGGGCTTACTAAGGGATTAGTGGGGGATTTTTGCCGATTTGATCAGAAATTTTGCCCAACTAGTGGGGCATTTGACCGTTCGAAATTTTAGGCGTTTGCTTTAGCTTGCGAGCTATAAGAATTGATCTGTTTCCTAAAGTTTATTCCAGCGATACTACATGGAGATTTGACCACTAGTTGTTCCCCAGTGGGTGGGGAATTTGATTTTTCAAAAAGTCAAATCCCCACCATTTCCCCCACTACGCCCGGGAGGGGGGAGGTGGGGGATAACATTGATAGGTGCATTAGTTTCTCATCCAGCCTTTCTAATTATTATGATGCGGGCGGGAGGGTATTACCATTATACCATTATTTTATAAATATTAACACACTGATGTACAGACCTTGTCCAAATTGTCTTTTTTTCTTACTACAAACATTTCCTTCACTACTTTTCGTGATCGCCAACTGTTTTTCGACAGTCAACTGAAAGCCTGCTTTGATGAAGTTGATAGAGCACGATTGCAACTGGCACTGCAGCAATTTGCTAAGGAAAACAACAGTTCTCCTGGTGATATATAGCGCATTGTAGCGTTCATCAACAAAAATTATAACAGTTTGGTATCACGTGTTCTTCTGAGCATGCGCAGAGTAAATAATGGCTTACCATGCGGTAGCTTAAGAAGGATGCGGGCGGTGGATGAGAAACTAATAATCACCAAATAGGGGCCTAACAGCCACCGAATGGCTATTGCCACCGGTGAACTAAAAAAAAAAAAACTTAGACAAAAAAGGTACTGTAAAACGAAAAAAAAGCTGGGTTAAAGCGGATCCCCGACCCCACACCCTCCGTACTTGGGTCATGGGGCCTACCACTGAGCCACCTCCGCCAGCTACAACCTTGTTTTGTTTTCTACATTATAAATACAACTATAGTAGCAAACCACAAGGGTGTAATATATTATTAAAGAATAAGTAACCAAAGCTGAACCCGACCCTAACCTAATTTTAACACTACTTTTCGCATCCCCTAAAGTCGAATGTTCGGGGCAACTTCTAGATGCTTCCCCTAAAGTCGAATGCTCGGGGAACTACTAGACGCGTGCCCTAAAGTCGAATGCTTGGGGCATACACACCGGTGTCAATAGCTAGTGGGTGGTTCTTATTGACACCGGTATACCGGTGGATATAGACACTCCGAAAAAAAAAGCGGAAGCGCGAGACTATGTTCAAGCCGCGTGTCGTATAGACAGGGCTGTCAAGTTGGACAATCCAGATTGAGTGAGATTCTTTCATTACCGTGATGTAGCCGCAACACTATTATGCACCTATCAAAGTTTTGCCCCGCATACTTTTCCCGCTCACATGCAAAAGAAAAGGCAGTGGTCAGGCTATACGAGACTCTGTGTGTGTATGTGTGGGGGGGGGGGGTAGGCAATTCTTGTAACAAAATATTGAGATAGTGGTAAAAGGATTGCCCCAGAGTACGGGAATTTAGAAGGTTGCTATTGATGCTCAACATGGCAATGCTACATCTGTAGTGGCAATGATTCCATTGACACAGACTTTGCCCCTCTACCCACAGTTTGAGCATTAAGACTTTTACTTATTTGAAATGCTGTATTGTAAATGTTATTTTCTATCATTACCATAAACTATCACTGAATTATAGAAAATTTAAAATACAGACAAAAAAAGGGGGTATAGGGGTGGGGTTTATACTTAATTTGGTCAACTCTCGTCCCTGCCCGCATGTAGTCTGGTGCAGCTGCCCCTTCGATTAGAGATGAAGGTCTGGTCTTACTTGTGCCAGATCACGAGAATCAGGTGCAACCAATCAGATCGCTTAGTTGCGAATTAACGCATGACTCGTACGAACTTTTCTCATGCATTGTGATGGTGACGTGGAGATATCTCTTCTGAAAGCTGAGGACACAATAGAAGGCGTTTGTCTGCCGACTTCTTGACTAGGTAAAACATTATCGATAACAATGAAAACAAAGGAATATGAATTTAATTTGTGTGATTATCATGATATAATACCGCATTCCATCTGTACAAGTATGTGATGCTAGACAGAACAGACCCTTCATCTCTAATCGAAGGGGTGGCCACGCCAGACTAGCCCACATGGGGGATGGGTGGGACACAACTTTCATAGGTACATTATATTATAATGTTTTCCCTGTGTTCAATTGTTGATCAATATATTTACACTGTATTGTGTGGCTAGAAGTTCTACATGTGGGTATATTATGTATTGGTTAGAACAAGCCAACAGGGTTTCTGGCTAAAACCTGAGGACAGTGTGGGCAAGGCTACCCACAAACATAATTGTGGGTAGCTGAGCCCAAAGCTCTAAATAGAATGTAACCTAATGTCAGCTCATTCTATGTACTTAAGAGAAATTTCTGAATGAAGCATGTGAAGAAAGTAAATTGTGGCTGCTGATATCAAAATTCACTTATCAAATTTACGGTGTCAGTCCCATACCGTGACAGTAGCTACTATACCGAGATTAACACCAATGATGTCTATCTTGTCCAGAAAATAAGCTAATAGGTGGAAAACCATGGATGCCAGCATGGAGATTAGGGCTGGGCGATAGTGAATTTTTCAATGTCCAAATGATAGTAAGGCACTGTTCACGATAGATGATAGTATAATGATAGTGAAAATCTACTTATTACCTTCACAGAGATATGCAAGGAGGTCATGTTTTGACTAAGAGACTAAATAGCCTTTTTAGACTGAGTTTTGTTCACAAATATTATTTTTACAAGTGTTTTGCATGAATATTTGCATATTTTTACATTTCAGTTACTGTCTGATAGTAATTTTTCAAACGATAGGCGATACATGATAGCAGGATATTCAGATATGTTCATACTATCCCCCAGCCCTAATGGAGATTTACCCATTGAGTTTATTGTGTCAGTGATATTGGTTAATCAATGCCTAGATCAATGACACCTGTCTTGCCCAGAAAGTATGCTAATAATGGACCTTATCTGCAATTAGAGTTGTACGGATTATCAGATCGGTAATTGGTAGAAGCCGATAATTAGCCTTTTTTACCACAATCGGAAATCGGTTGTAATGGGCTATGGCCAGCAGATTATTAGTCTATTCAGCTTCAGCAGTTGTGGTACCACTGGAGGACTGGTGTCAAAAGCTCTGGCATGTACTTAGGTAATTTGCTTATGTTTTGTGGTAACCACAATAACACTGCCACAGGTTTCTATTGGATTAAGTGACCTCAGACATCAAAGGAAATATTATAACAGTATTTAATTAAACTAGCTAACCCTACAATGGCAAGCCTTATACTTTCTGGCTGGTCTCATGAATGACGTGCACTAACATATCCCATCAACTGAGAACTTGCTGCGTAAAATTCTTGCACCCTATAGTTATTGGTGTATCTTTGAACTAACTTTTCAATGCAATTCAATTCTGTCTACAACCTTAATGCACTGTAGCCATTGTTTACCATCCTGTCTCTGAACATGCCACCATATCATGTACATCTAATCTACTGCTTGGCTGTCTTATAGAATTGTCAGGTATAAAAGAATTACGAAGTATCTTGTGTCATTTCTGGTTCTTTCCTGCTCAGTACTTTATACTACATGGTCCATATTTCAATCTAAGAATCACATGAAACTGGTACCTGATACAATAAATAATGCACACCTTGTGGGTTTTTGTTGTGTGCATCAAGAAGCAGAGATTTAAAGGCGTTTGAGGTTGATTACTGTGTGCGTGTAAGTGTGAAAAGGGGATGAATGCATGTACTATGATACGTCACTTGACAACCTGGTATTGACTATAAGTGGACTATATCTGTTGACTGTTTGGGTTGGCTTCATCACTCCTTTGTCTGTTGGCCTGTGGCTTGTTGCCTTTCATTGAGACTGTAGATTAGTTCTCTATCAAAAGCCTGAGCAAAGCCTGAAAAAAGTTTCAGTGCAACAAATCAAATTCTGTACAGTGCCTCGGTTAGTGTACATGAGGATCATGCTGTTGTAGTTAGTGACTGTTTAATTAGGAATATTTATATTTGCTGACTGCTCTATTAAAGGAATTTAATCTTCAGAAACAGCAGGTGTCTATAATTATAGGCCTCAATCTTGATATACACATATAGTACAATAACCATATCAATGTACCTGCGTGACTTACACGTGGTACTGGGAGCTTGACAGTGAGCTCGAAAGTTTGATCATTCCATCCCAATTCATTCCAGCTTCCAGTTCTGGTTATTATAACTTGCCAGTCCAGCCAGCTTTAGTCTCATCAGTGTGCTGTGTACAGTCGACTTCTGGCTCCATCGTTCTATCAAGGTGCTTGGAAGTAATGCGCCACCAGTCTTTCTTAGGCCTTGTATGCCACGTGACACCCCTCCATAAAAGCGAATAATATCTGAACACTGCTACTTTATAAAGTCACCCATAGTGTGCATAAAATGTCTCTCTAGTAGTTATGAAGTTAATTACCTACACAATTCAGCTGGTAATGTAATGTTTGTGCACATCAACAAAAATTGCAACAGGAATTTAGCCAAATACCATAGAGTCTGGTTGTTAGGTGCATATGCCTAATAAAAGTTCATGAAAAAATAAGCGCATGCTAGGCTTGAGTATATTTTGCCCCAAAATTTGCCTATTGTCCTTTTTGGAATTTCCCTAATTTTCTGCCTATTATGCTTGTTTTTATGCTTCTCAGAAATGCATTATGCTTTTATTTTGTGTATTTAGAGAAGTGCTTTATATGATAGAATGAAAATGGAAAAGTGTCACTTCAACTGCAACATACAAATAACAATTGGGATGTGCTCCAGAATTAGTGCAAATAATTGTGTATAAAAAATATTATGCATGGTTTCTGATTAGATATTGTAGCAATTGGTATTCAAAAGGACAGCAACTGCTATGTATGCAGCACCATGTCAAGAACATATTAGCTTCGGATAAACAATTAAATGATTCTCGTTCTGTCTGTTGCATGCGATGACTGTTCTATTAGAATGTTTGACTGTTTTGTTAGAGAATCTTGATCATTTAAAAATATTTATTTCTGGTTTGATATTAACCCCAGTCTCACTGAAGACCTGCACAGACTTCACTATTTTCAATGCCCAGACATTCACTAGCTATACTGACTCAACAGTATCATCAGAATTTCTATTGTTTTGTCTTTCAATTAGTCGAGCTTCCAATAACCATTATCATCATACCACATTTTATTCAAAATCAGATGATGAGACATGCTTTATAATACCAAATTCAATGGCTGAAGCTCAGCTAAACTGCTTTGCCATGCCTTGGTACTAGTTGGAACATGACTGCATGTGTCCTATAAAACTCAAACCCACAATGAAAAGCACTCATTCTGTCGAGCAAGACTGTAGTGTATATTTTTACTCATTGTCAGGAATCATTTCACCATCCATAACAGGTTAACCTTGACTTTGTGACTGTTATAGCAGAAGTTATGCTTATGGAGGCAGAAATTTGCCTATTATGCTCCTAATTATGCTCCATTATGCCAGCATTATATATTCATTCCCTATTATGCCAAAAAAATTATGCCAAAAATTATTCCAGCATAATTGACGCAAGCCTAGCGCATGCACCTAATTAATAAACCTTGTTAATTGTGATTCACTCTCTTGGGTTGGTGTGAATTGCAGTCATTACATGTACCGATGTTTGAGTCCAGTTTTTGTGCACTGAATCCTTCGTGTGGAGCATACTACAGAAGACCACTTTGCTTGGTGCGTACAGTAAAGGCACTTATTTTGGCTTAGTACTTTGTGAAATTTTGTGCTATACACTATTTGCAAACCTCTAACATTTCTTCTCTTGTCTAGCTTCATCTCATGTTGGACCTTAACGCCTTCGTGTTCATCTACATTTGCTTATCAACCATGATTAAGTACGAGAAACGGGTATGCGCTTAACAGGTAATATGCGCTTAATATATGCATGTGCTTAACAGCCAGACTCTACGGGGTATCTGTAAACTCCTGCTGACTAGGATTTATATTCTGTATGCTCGGATGGTATCACTGTTATTACACTTGATGTTGGCTTGTTGCCTTTACCTCGGTCTCATGTACTAACAATGATATCCTAGTAATGGGATGTAGCTATAACTAGCAAGGCCAGAATTGGCAATAAAGGGATGTTTGATGATGAAAGATGTGGTATAGTACTTATGGGCAGCCCTGAATGCATGTAGGCATTCTGTCCACATATGGGTGTACAATTCATATGTGTATGGATATGGGTTAAAACATACAGCACATTATATTGATGTGTCACCCAGTTACAGTCTACTTTCCTGGATAGGAAACACTCCACACACCTTAATAGAACCAAATTAGATCACTGTGACGCTACCCTACTGTCATGGCAGAAAGTTTATTTTGGCCACTGGTTTGCTGCTGTTTCCATGTATAGCCATTGAAGAGCGACTCTTTTACAGATTGCTCACCTTTTGTGACATGTGTGCATGCTGACATATTATGCTGTGTTATGCATTATTTTTATCTCATGAAGCATTCTGCACCTGCTGACTATGCTTCACACACTGGTAAACCCCTTGTACCACCCCCTCCCAACTGGATTACTAAAATCCATGGCTGTATTCCTTAAAATTCTCCCTTCCACTTACACTTTACTGCATAATATACCCTTAATAAAGCACTGATGGGGGTGTCCACTTCTGTGTGATAGCGTACCCAATATACGGTAGTGAAATAATGAGGACTATATGCACCTTTAATGCTATGTACCACACAAAACGGTAGTACTGTATATTAGGGGATCATGGAGGTTTGGGTTTTCTGGCTCAAAGTATTACCCAAAACCAACTTCACAATACTATCCTGACACCTTGGCAGTATTGGTTAGGTATAAAGTGCCTTCATTATGGCCCTAAATGAGTTGCTGCAAGTTTTTTTTTTTAAAATAATGGAATTTTTCTACCGAGTGACTAACTGCCTGCCTGCCTGATGCCTTAAGACAAGTGTAACTTGATAATGATTGGCTAAGACTATGGGTTTGATTTTTTCACCATTTGATGTTGCTTCATCCCAACAGGTGCCTTTTGACAGATTACAGTATGTACATGCATGCATCATGGACTTACCTTTGTCCTTCTTTGTGTTTCATTTCCTTTTTACTGATAGCCCAAGGTGTTGATTCATGGTAGCGCGATGGCTTCTTAAATGGGAATCATCTATATTTCCCTAATGACTGGATTGATTGCAGAGGTGCCTTCATTTGTAATGTTGTGTAATGGACTGGACATAGCTGAAAGCGAAGCGTAATAGCCACTTCATTTTTGAGTCAATAATTGATAGTTTGGGTGCGCATTCAGTCAAAAACATTACCTCTGGTTTTCTTTTGATGCGGTACGCGTGGGTCCACGACTGAATTAGGGATGAAATGTCCACTACAGGTATTGGTGACTTCCCTTGTTTCCATACATTTTTCTATGATCCCTAATTCAACTTAAAAATTCTTAGTTTTTCCTTATACTTGAAAAATTGATGTTAAACTTTTAACACTGTTGATAGATGTATCAAAGATTTTATGTTGTAGTAATTAAACCTGTGTGTACAGTATACGCATGTGTTTCATTTACATATATTATTATAGATATGGATAATGTGCACTTACTGATCTTTGTCCAAGCCTTTACTTTGTTCATGATTGTTAGTAGTATCACAGTCAAACCTGGTGACATCATAGAAGGTGAAAACTGTACTGGTGAAGTGGATGACTTTCTGTGTAACTGTTCTGCTGATAGTGATGCAATCAATATCCATCTCTTGCCTGGATATCATGTGTTTAATCATTACCCGTGTACCATAACCAACAAGACCAGTGTAGTGATTACCGGTAACTCTCCTGATGATACTACAATACAATGTGATGGATTTAGTGTTGTTTTCATGTTTACAGAAAATGTTATGATGAGTAACCTTACATTAGTGGGCTGTGGAGGTGGTATGGAGGACTATGTGAATAATTCATTACATTCATTTGTTTATTTGAGACAAGGTTCAAGGTTTGTCTTTATGCTGATTGATGTAGTTGGCGTCATCTTTAGCGATGTGACAATGCGAAATACTTTGGGGTATGGCATTATTGCTTTTGATGCAGTAGGAATGGTGAAACTTTTAGGTATTCATATTGAGAACACGTTATTTGATAATGATAAAAATTGTATAGAATATGATTACAATAGTGACAAAGCTGATTTTTCATGTTCCGGTAGTGGGGTCATGTTTGTATACCGCTCCATACATAACGGCAATGATTCCTTAGTAGTGACTAATAGTTCCTTCAATAACAATGCAAATATTGTTCCCTTGACACTTTATAATGATTTCATTGATGCTATTAATATTGACTACTTTCGTAATCCAATTCCACTAATTGGAGCAGGATGTATTACACTTTATTTTACACAAACTGACTTTGCAGTTAATGTATCTATAACTGATACAACATTCTTTAACAACACCGGATCCTATTCTGCCAGCGTAGCCATAACTACAGTGTATAGTGTGCTGAGTCGAACTAGATTTGAAAATTGCACATTTGAGAATAACAATTTTAATTTAACTGTAGTGTCAACTGACTACCCTGATCAGAATGGTGGCATTAAATTGTTATACTTAGTTTTGATAGGAGATAAACGACTTCCTAATTTCAGTTTGCTAGAACCCACAGAGTCAGAAATGCTAACTATTGTGCACTGTAATTTTGTAAAATTAGGAGGTGCCATCTATGTTCAGAAACTGGCAGCCAACAATCTCACTATCTCTGTTAAGTTATGTGACTGTAATTTTATTGATAATCAAGCTAGCACAGGTGCAGTCTTTACTGCAATTGAGCGACAATTTCGTACATCTGTTGAATATATCATCACCAGTGCCATTAGAATATTTTTGAGTGATGTTAATGTGATGAACAATGATGTGTATACCATCACTGATTTTGTCACTGGAGTTTTCGTACTGTATACTGTCCAAGTTACAGTGACATGTAGCAAAGAATGCAAGTTTTGGAACAATAATCCATCAGTATTTTTTGGCCGTAATTCTGAACTGACTCTACAAGGTAAAATGTCTTTTAAATGTAATAGAGCAACTAACGGTGGAGCTCTAAATATTCTCAACACTGTTGTCTTCATTCACACTGGAGCTGAGCTACAGTTCTCTCACAATCATGCTGAGATAAGTGGTGGGGCCATTAATATAGAGTTTACTAATACAAATGTCCAGACTCAAGACATATGCCCAATTCAATTCATTGGAGCTATTGAGCCAATATTTATCCTTAGCGAATTAGGAAATCTTAATGTGAGCGTTAGTTTTTATAATAATACTGTTGGGAATTATGGCCTACTGGAATCAATATACTCTAATGTGTTTTATCTGTGCTACTGGTACACTGGTACAGTGGTACAAATCATTCGCGGATTACGAAGACCTATTAGGAATGATGCAAGACCTGCTGTCTATCGTAGTGTACTCACTTTTATTCCAACCGACAGTGCTGCCAATCATACTTACATCCTGGCTGATCTGCCATGTCTGTGTGATGACAGCGGAGTGTTCAACTTCACTGCTTGTGCTACAGAACCGCAAATAATCAAATTAAATAAAACTGTTGTTCCCGGAAGGCCATTTAATTTCTCACTTGTGACACTAGATATAGTTGGGTCAGTGGGATATTCAAGAACACTTTACAGCACTGCCTATGAAAATGTTATATTTGGCAAAGAACTATTGCTTGGCGATGGTCAGGATGAACGACCATTTTATCTGGTAAACAAAACATGTACTAGTGTGGAATTTGTGATATATGGTACTGACCTTGATATTTCTGATAACGGAATAATAAGACTTTCCCTTGACAGACAAACTCCTAATTTTCTTAATGTACAATTTAATATTATAGCATGTCCTATAGGATTTGAGAAACAGCTGATTATTGGAAATGGCTATGGGTGTGTTTGTGACACATTTTTCAAAAAGACTGATGGAAGAATTAGTTGTGATACTGTGACTGGAAAGATTATACGTGTTTCTAATCAGGCTTGGTTGTCTGCACCCAAGGATGGTTTAGAATATGCCCGAATATGTTTACCTGCTTTCTGTCATAATAAACTGATAACATTTGACCTCACTGAAGAAGATATACTGTGTACCAACCATCATTCAGGAAGAGTGTGTGGTGGATGTGAAGATGGTTTTAGTAGAGTATTTGGTAGTGATACATGTAAGAAATGTGATGATGCTTGGCTAGCCACAATAATATTGTATGCCATTCTGGGAGTTGTATTAGTGGCGATACTATTCCTTCTTAAATTTACTGTTACATTGGGAATGATCAATGGATTAATATTCTTTTGTAATGCTGTGAGCATAAATGAACGACTGTTTTTCAACACCCAAGTTTCAAGGTTTTCGTTTTTGCGAGTGTTTATTTCATTAATTAATCTGGATTTGGGATTTGAAATATGTTTTTATGATGGAATGTCACAACTTGCTAAAACAGGACTCCAGTTTGTGTTTCCGGCATACTTATGGTTGCTTATGATAGTAATTATTTTTGCTCACAAACGAGTCATTATTCAAACTAACCTACACACTGTCCAGGTATTTGCCACACTTCTTTTACTGGCATATGCAAAAGTTTTGCATGCACTAATCAGCGTATTTGCATATGTAAACGTTTCATCAGCTACCCATGGATCGATTGTTGCATGGCACCTAGACCCCAATGTCACTTATCTGACAGGTGGCCATATAGCACTCTTTTTAATAGCTTTTTTGTTTTTGATTCTCTATATTATACCGTTTGCATTTGGTTTGACATTTCCAAACAGACTAATGAGAAGTCGAAAATTAAGCCACTATTTCTTTCCCTTAGTGGACTGTTTTGCTGCACCATATAAGGATAAATGCCGCTTCTGGTTAGGGATAAAGTCAGTCCTCTTAATTTACCTGGCTGTAACAGAAGCAGTACTGTTTTCAAGTGATGAGGCATTATTGTTGTCTAACATATTTGTTGTTGGATTTTTTGCTTTTATACAAGCCTTCATACTGCCTTTTAAAACACTGTTGTCAAATGTATTGGATCTTTTGTTCATGGGAATATTTTTAATTTTATGTATTGTTGCACAAATATTATATCCAAGTGGTACTGATCTGGACATTGTTGTGAACATTCTGGGATATTTCTCCTTTGTGTTGTTTTCATTCATTGTAATTTATCACGTCTATGATTACAGAATTAAACACACCAAAGTTGGCAAACAACTTCTCTACAAACTATTGAGCGTAAAGAGCAACTTCTTTCTTATGCACAAACTTTCCGAATCTGTAAACAATAGCCACAACCAAAACAGTTTATCTGTTATTGACAAACAAGACACAGAATTCAGTCAGTTGCGGGAATCTTTTCTTCAATATGATAACTAATTGTGTACTATTAACATGTGTAGCTTGTGATTTTTTGATTTAAAGGTCCCTGTACTGAAATGGAAAATTGTATGTCATTTATATCACGCAGTGCACAGTGACAACATTTTATAATCTCTTTTATACTTTAATTGAATTTTATGGTTGAGTTACAGCGTGGCACTTACATTTTCAAGACCTTGCAACAATGTGACTGTATAAAGTTGTGGTCATAGACTACATAGTAATCAATAATCTACGTATTAGGGTAAATTACCACTCTTTGAATTATGACCATAATTACGTATGTTTCCACAACAATGTAATAAAATTACTTAATATTCGATTTGTTACAGTAACTTTATTAGGCCACACCAAGTCAAATCTTAGTTTCTGGTCACCCGCCTGCATGGAAAACCTTATGAGGACTATTATTAATATTACAGGCGCTTAAGTGCACATGACCCTTTAAAGATTGAGATACTCTAATAAAGCAGTCAGCAATTCTAATAGAGCAGTCACACTACTCTTAATTCTAAAATTAGGTATACATCATCATGCCACACTACTATGAAAAATTTCTGACTAGTTTTTCCTTGACCATGCAGTAACCACAGTAACTTCACTATGTATGTAGACTAGCCTAATAGCTTTAACTTTCAAATGTGGTCCTCTAATGATTAGTCTAGTAACTCTTCCAAACTTTGATTCAGTGGCAGCTCACCTGCAAAGGGTGTGCATAACATGTGCTGTATTTATAGTGCTAGCTAGCTATAGCTACTTTTTACTCAAAAAAATTATAGCTACACTACTTACTCACATGAATTTGACAACAAGAAAACAAATTCTGATCTCATGTAGCATAGACTCTATGTAGATACAACACACCTGGGGTTTATAAATCTATGGATACAATGACATTTCAGCTAATATTAAGATCACCAGCATATGCATTTCCATACAAGCCAACTACTTGCTCTTTTGTCATGCTTTCACTAGTTGTGATACTGTTTCTTCAATTACAGGCCATGAGAAAAGTACGTATTTGACAAGTTTGTGCAAGGATATTGATGATGAGCACATGGACATCTTCCTTGACATACAGACTAGACACAGTGATTAGGGGTGGTATTGCCATATTTAAGTACATTTACAATGCACCTGAGATAATCTCACTACTCCTAGTGCATTTGAAGTGATGATACTGTATCCTAAATTGTTTTTCATAGACAAATTGGAAATAGTGACATTAGCTGCTGAAATAAACATTATTGTGAACCTAGATCCTGTACCAAAATATATCTGAGGAATAACATTGCTAAAGCTTTGATTTATCATACTGCTAACAATATTTCCACAATTCACCATCTCAATATTGCTTATTAAAACATTTTGTGTGTTGATGAATAATAAATTAAAACCATTGCAGTAAATGACAGTGTTTGTGGTTGAATTACCCGTAAATGCTATTCTGGTCTTGTCTTGTAGGATGCATGACGGTTGGCTAAAATCATATCGTCCCAGTAAAAGGTGAACATCCACTGTGTCATTTTGAGCAAGACAGTTGAAGCTAATGTTGATTTTGGTAACATTTGCCAGTATACTGTGGAAATTTTACAAGTATTTAAAGGAAGTTATCAGGTATGAACACTAAGTATATCATATGACTGTATAGTAGGAAAGTAAAGGTTCGGGATTTCCTGCCCACAGAAATATCACCCCTTGCTTTTCCTTCATGATATTGTCATATGATTTACTTGAATGGCTGCTCTATTAGGGCATCTCGATATTTTGCAAAATTTTCGTGCAAGAAATTTCATTTAATTTTTAATTATTTTACAATGAATAAAGTGAACTATGTTATATGGGATTTTCCTCATAACTCTGTTATATCATACTGTTTCTTTTTTTGCTAATTTTAGTCCATGGATTCCTACATTATTTGTAAAGAGTTTAGAGTCTAAACCCTGGGAGGACTGACTTGGTCAACCCCAAAGGGGACCAGGCTACTACTCCATTGAGCAGCCTGTAGGTCAGGGCCTGTACAACACACAGAACAGCAACGAAGAATGCTTTTAATAGCACTCAAAAATCCACAACTTATAGAAACAAATAACCTTATATGGGGTAAACAGGATGTGGTTAAACACATTCCTAAGATGTTACAAGTGTGTGTGTGAGTGTGTGCATGTGTGTCACTGTGAAAAAAGAGGAATATAAGATGGTATATCTAATGGCTTAAACTATACAAATAATCTCAGTATACTAACTATCTTATACTTTAGTATAAACCCCATCTTATATTATGGGAAACAGATTATACTTTAGTTTAATACACATTCTTTGTATGGCTTTGTTTACTTAACTAAATGTGATAACTTTTCGTTAGCTTCACCATCAGATCTCATTATTTTTAGCTTCACCATCTCATTATCACCATCTCATGTGACTTAAGATTTTTTTTTACTGTACCAAACAAAGTCATGATGATTTTACAATAAGTAGCTACATTTCTGTTAATCACTATAGCTAGCTAACTAGCTTCAGTTTGTTGTGATAATTTCATACGCACACATTTTCATGCAGTAAAGCATATAATACCAGAAAAATTAATTATTCAATCTAAGAGTCATACAAATCTAGATTTTCTTGCACAGTTAACACACCTGCAAAAGTTCGTAGTAATGCTTGTTTAAAATTGAAGGGGTCAGTGGTGTGCGCATGCGTATTAGATGCAATTAAGTTGCCATCTTTGTCGCTATTGTTGTATCAGAGATTGTAAAAGTGAGTGATATGACGGTGTATCTCGCGGAGAGTGTGCGCGATCGGCGCCATCGTCCAATGAGCCACGATGATAGTTATGTACATCCCTGCTGGCTGTAGTGGTGAAGTGGCACGGCCAAGTGGACAATTCCTACGATGGCAGCAATCAAAAACAGCTCTAGATGAGTAAGTATTAGACTAAAATGATAGCTTGTACGATAGGTTTAGCCGTATTAAATTGTTTATTGTGTATTGTATGACAATGGCCCAAAAATGATTCAACTTTGGTGTTGCTGTGTACGTTTTACATGTTTTATATCCTGTTATCTCAGCTTATGGCGGATTACGAGTGGATACAGTTCATCAGCCATCAACGGTAAGAGTATGCATGGTCTGCCTCTTATGATTTTGTATATTATCTCTTCAGAGGTACAGTTTCTTGTCGAACCTCTTAGTTCTACAGGCTGTCAGTGTACAACATCTGCAGTGTTAGTTTCCTTCAATGGCAGCTGCTTCCTTTAAAGAATCTGGTAGCGACCATATGTGGACAGTTTTGTTCTTTTTTCACGGAGTTGTTCAACGTCATCTTCTAATTATACTTACAGCTGTAAGTGCATTAAGCCTGATTGTGTTTTTATTCATTTTCTTTTTAATAGGGTAGGAATTACAGACTTGGTCTCAGTTCTAGGAAATTCTTCTTATTGCTAACATCTGTAAGTAAGTATACTGAGAGTGTCTAGTATACAATTTATATTTACCTTCGTTTAGGTTTGTGGAAACTGGTCTCATTTCTTCATACTTTTTATCAACAGCTGACGGCTGCTACCTTGTCTGGCACTGTAAATGAGTTGAGTGCTTTCAAGAACCTGTTCCATCTTGTTTGTCCTTATTTCACTGACCATGCTCGTATTGCTAACAAAAGTAAGTTCACTGAGAGTATGCAAATTATATTATATTTAGTCTTGTTTCAGTTGTACTTAGTGATTACAAGATTCTTGGACTTGGTTATCAGTGTATCAGATGCTTCTTGTGAGCTTACGTAACACGTTAGCCCAACAAAGTCACATACTAAGTGGCTATTTTATGTCTGGTTAGACTCACTGATAACACCTGTAAGTACACCAAGTAATCCAGATGTTTGCCTCCATTTAGGGTTGTGAGACCTGGTCTTATCAGACTTGTCTTAGTTGTACATGGATTGTCGGTCCCAGACTCGGCCTCAGTTTTAAAAGATTGTTACAAACTGTAAGTACAACGATTGTTCAGTATACGCATTATATTTACCATCTTTAATAGAGTTGTGGGACCTAGCCACCATTCTACATGGTAATACTAGGTTTCCAGACAAGGTCTTGGTTTTATGAGATTCTTATTGTTACAAACTGTAAGTCCAACGATTGTCCAGAATACACATTATATTTACCATCTTTGTATTAGAGCTGTGGGACAGTTCTGCCAAGCCAACTAACAGATTGTCACATAGTGATGATAATACAGGTAATTTGTAATAGAATTTGTGAATTGTATTTACTGTCTACCTGCTGCAGTTGGATAAAGACTGATAAATGACGAAATTGATTTGATACTGTCATGGCCGGCCAAGGAGACATTGATTTACTAGCTGTACCTATTGTGGTTTTAACATATTTACAGAATTTAATTCATTACAAATATAATTATAGAAATTATTTAATTAAGGTAGCCACAGATTATAGAAAAGTAAAAAAGTACAGTAGTATAGTAGCCAATATATGGTTGAAATAGGCTTAGTATAGTCTGATAATACACTGCACTATACTAGTGATTTAATCTCTAATATATGACTGTCTTAAATGTATTCAATAAGCTTGTTATAGTAAAGTCCTAATCTATTAATATATGCTGTACTATTTCATTCCAATACTAACATAATAAATAGACTGTTATAGACCTTATTATTCTGAGCTTTTTTCACAGTGTGTGCGCGTGCGTGTGTGGTGTGTGTGTGCATACTCTGAGGCATATATACTTTTGCCAATTTGAAATACAGGTGAACTTCAGAAACCAGTTTACCACTGGTTTCTGATGAAGTTTATGGTATCTTACAAGTTTCATGTCATCATTGCAACACCTGTGCAACCTAGGAAAGCTGCTCCGTTTTTGAGTAGAAAGGGAATATGCTATTGTGTGTGTACAAAGGTGAATTACAAGCTCAATTAAGGCTTGGTTGAGAAAAAATTTTCATACTGTATGAAAACACCATAGATAAATTGTAAATTTCTGAGTATTGTTTGCAGCTTGAACTTTAATGTAACATTATGTGGTTCTAGTTACAGTTCCCTCCCAATGAAAAAAGTAAATTAATGGAATTGCAATATGTACTGAATTTTAATTATGCACAACAAAAGACAAATTGGCTAGTTTAAATATTAGCATAATCAGGGGCATAGCCAGGATTTTTCAAAGAAGGTTTCCAACAGCATTACTGAGTTATAGATGTAGGGCTCTGGGGGTATAGCCCCCAACCACTTAGAACTTGAATGTTTTAATGGTTCAAGATGTTTTATATCGTTCACCCCCATGCAGTTGCTGATAGACCTTAAATGTTTTAATAGTTGAACTCAACAAATTGCTAGATATCATGTAAGCAGGGGCAGAAGCGACACCTTTATTTAGGGGTTTGAGGTGTAGCTAGACTTATCTAGGCGGTGACGTGCCTTTCATGCACAAAGCATGCCAATCTAGGGGAGTCTGGGGACATGTCCTCACCCCCCCTCAAGAGAAATTTTGAAAATTAGGCCCTCTCAGATTGAATCTGGGAGTGATTTTAGCAATTTATCAGAATACTATTAATATTACCGTATTAGGCCAATGAAACTTGATTACCAGTTTCTCGCTCAGATTTTTGAAAATTTGATGAGGGCGGGCGGTTATTGTTCATTATTCATTATTTTCCAAAAGCACAACACACATCCCAAACATGAAGATTTCTGCCAAAAAAAGTGAGATCTACATTGATTACTCTTGCATTAAATAGCTAAAGTACATTACTAATCCATATAACAAATGATTTTTCCATTAGAGTATAGTTGATTGCTTCATTAGAGTAAAAGTGACTGCTCTATTAGAGTATTTCAATCTGAAATTTCAATAATGAATTCCTATGCGGGTACATGTATCAAAAGTATGCGGACGATGACGCGAAACTGCTAATCAAGTTTCATTGGCCTAAGTTCTCTAAAAATTCGGCATATTTTTAAATCAATACTGAATTTTCGTCTCGCCGAATTTCGGCCTATAATTAGATGGTAATCACCACTAATTTTAGTTGATCGACCACTCGTCACAGTATAATTTGTATTGTCGATATTAAGACTAGACAACTCTGACGTTCTCGTCACTATCAGCATCCATCGCAAAAATAGGAAACGTGCCGAATTTTTTATTAGAGGAAATGGACCTTTTCCGCAATGACGTCAAAAATAAAAATGGACGCATAGTAGTAGGGGGACTTTGTACAGCGACTGATTGGAATAGATCCGCGTAGAGCCAGAAGTGTTTAAAGAATTGCACCCAATCAACCTGTGAGATTTGTAAGTTGTAATCCGATGCAGAAGCACGTGCCATTTTGGTTGTTATGGCTGTGATGGTTGTCTTCTCGGCTGAATTGTTTCGCGCCGAATCGGGAAAGGGGGTAATGACAAGTAAAACTGTGTGATCCTTTCCCAAGGAATGTTCTGTGCTCCTTGAATTACCCGTTAGCGTGTCTAAGGCTATTTTCACTGCTCTGTGTGGGGGGTAACTCCCGTGCGGCCTACTGTAGGTAATATCACAAGTGTTAGCTAATGCAGTGACTGTTTTGTAAAACGGTTTAGATGATCCTTGTTTTGCCATTGAAGGTTTAAAGATGGTAAAGCCAAGCAAACTTAAAGGTGCTACCTCACTGACAGTTCGAGGCGATAAAGAAGCACAAGATGGTATGTAGCGTAAGTGACCGATTATCGAACAAGGTTTATACTTCACTTCATAAATGTCTCCAGGAAAGTAGTATCAACCTGGAAATTTCAGCAGGAGGTAGCGCCTTTCTCGTAGAATACCTCACATAAGCTTGAGCAATAGTATCCGATTAGTGTCCGTGTTATGAGTGGATTTCTGCATTCCGTAAAATATGAATTATCGAACACCGATACCTATTATCGAACGCCCATTAATTTCCGTTAATCAATTATCGAACGTTTTACACCTTTTCTTCTCTGGTGACCTCAGTGCAACCTACACACTCTTGATTATTATATCAACGTATTATCTGAAGTACCATGATACTGTAACTGAAATATAGTTTTGATACAAGCATGCACTTGTGAGTTACAACGGCGAATCGTTTAGTGTTAAATGCGTACAGTAAAAAAATCAGCACATTATGAACAATAACACAGTCTTATCATCCTTGCTTACAGCAACCCCTTCTGTACAGTCTTCGTGGATACATCTTTTACTCAGAAAAACGATGAACAGTCCGCCAATTCCGCCGCCAAAGTCACCCTCGAGTTGTAGTTCTTTCACGGCAATTTCTGTGTTCTTTTTCTTCATTTCTTCGTCAGTGGTGATGAGTATCAAGACTGTTGTGATGTCCACACATAAACTCTAAAGGATGGAATACTCAGTAAGAATAGGCTACACTATTGGAATTCTCCATATAAGCACCTTACGAGTATGCGGAATATAATTGTAAACTTCCGAATACGTTACGTGATTTTTATGTTCGATAATAGGTACCGTTCGATAATCGGTCACTTACGCTACTAAAATATTTGTCGCAAGCTATAATGTTGTGGTATGGTATGTAGATTACAATGACAATGAACTGCCTGAGATGGTGATGGCTGACAACTACCAGGAAGATCCACTACATTGTGGTAAATAAAAGTAGTAGAGATGCATGAATCTCATAAAGGTTATCTGTTGCAGCAAACTACGACACACTTCGCATTGAGCCACCTGCAGAAATGGACAGAAATTTGGATCATAGTATGATAGCAATGATTCGAAGAGATGTATGCCTGTTACTCTTGACTTCGTATAGGTTTACCAGGATTTGTTAGCAGTGGCACAATTCAAACTGAACAATCATTAGAAACAGATGAAAGTATATATCAGAGTAAGATGTGAATTCATGTGTGTGAATGCTTAAAATATGAATTTGATAGGTATGCCTGAAGTGAAGACTGAACTGTTCACAGAATCAGATGAACACCTTGATTGTGGTAAGATGTGTATTGAATGCTAAACTGTTGAATTCAGCGTAATACTTTACCATAGATGTTGTTTCTGATTTCCCGGTATCCCAGTGTACCAATGATGAGGAGCAAGCAGAGGAAAACTGTGATATGGTCATTCTTACTGAGAATGACATTCCTGGAGCATCACTTGGCGGGATAGACCCAAGGGATTTGAATGTTACCCAGCTAAAGAGGTGGCTTGTTTGTCGGGATGCACCAGTCAGTGGAAACAAGCCACAGTTAATTCAAAGGTATGTTTATATTGCTTCCTAGGTAGTTCATAGTATACTTTGTGCATTAATTTGTAGAGTATATGATTATATCAAATATGGTTGGGATATCTACATCATTGATCCTGATGGTGGCTCCAATGTTAAGAAAAAGTTGCTGGAAATACCTTGTAACACTGAGACTGTTTTACTGCAATCGATGCCAAAGTCAAATGACACTCAGTGGACAAAAGAAATACACAAAATTCCAAAAGTTACATTTAGCACGATCTACCAGTTTTTAGTTGAACGTAAGGCACTTGTTCAGAAAGCTGACCGTGTCGATAACATCATAGAGAGAAGAAACAGTTCATTACTACACTGTGAAGGTGACAAACCAGTAGATTCTGACGTTGGAGATCCCATTGTGTATACCCGCACGCTGGACAAAGCTTATCGTTTTTTTGTGGACGGCCATGTCCAGAAGATTAGGTATCATGCTATGCCAACTCAGCCTGATGTTATTTGTATAGGATCATCAGTTTTACCTTCGATGAAAAAGAACAAGATGTACAATGTGTTCATTGTGGTATCAACACTTACTGCTCAGGTTAAAGTAGCATTTTGCGTTTGCCCAGCTGGACTGTCTGGGTGTTGCAATCATGTGACTGCAACACTTTACTACATTGAAGAGTATTTCAGATTAGGAATGGATGAGGAAGACCGTAAGGGCTGCACAGAGAAACTTCAAGCCTGGATCCAGCCTAGGAGGATGAAAGTAGATGCACGACCAACTGATTTGGTTCGTCTGACAAAGAAAGTATATGGGGTCGAAAAGAGACCAAAGCTTTGTTCAGTGAACAATTGGGATTGCCGACCAACATCCAGGAGAGTCTTGCAACCCGAGCGGAAAGCTAATTTATGGAATAGACTAGTGAAGTTGGATCAATCAAAGAAAGCTGCTTCCACCTGTGCCATTCTCACTGCAACTAATGATGCAAGTAAAAAGAAAGCGGTCGCAACTCAATCAAAGTTAATTAGATATGGAACATCTTGCTTTATCCAGTTGTTTGATGACGAGCCTGCTCCATCAATAAACAGAACACAGCAAATGCGGGAAGAAAGAAGGGCTAGGGCAGAATCGAAGCAGATTAAATTCAAGCAAGATTTGTCAAGGCTGATTGACAATGTGGGCCATGATCACTGTTACTGCAGCACAGAGACTATTGCTAGTCAGCATGAAGTAAACGATATACCTGCACCTCTACATCTTGTCAGGCAGCTCTATGAAGAGCATATCTGTATAGGGCCGTCTGAAGCAGCAGAATTAGAAATGGCTACTCGTCAACAATCAAAGTCAGACCTTTGGCATGAGGAGCGCAAACTGAGAATTACATCATCAATAATGAAGAGTGTTTGCAACAGACGAATGAAATCAGATGTGAAAGTGTTCTTAAGAAATAAGCTGTTTCCGAAGCCTATAAACTCACCAGCTATTAAGTATGGAGAGAGAAATGAAGAAATTGCGATCCAGTGTTACATCAAGCACCAAGAGAAGAAGGGAGTCGTACTGAATGTTAAAAAGTGTGGACTTTTTGTGAATCCAGCAATTCCCTGGCTAGCTGCTACCCCAGATTCTGTCATTGAAGTTGGGCAGGATACTGGGTGTTTGGAGGTGAAATGTCCCTTTGTTTGTTCAAACAAATCCTTTTCCGTTGCTGCAGTAGATGTTCCTTCATTCTGTTTAGAAGAGAATAATGGAAGGCTACAATTGAGAAGAAAACATCAGTATTTTTACCAGATACAAACACAGTTATTTGTCACCCAAATGCTTTGGTGTGATTTTGTGGTATGGTCCCCAAATGAAGGCATTGTAGTGGAGAGGATCAGTTATGATGAGGAATTCAGTAAGATGATGATTTCCAAGGCTCGCACGTTTTATTTTGATACTTTTTTGCCATCTGCAGTTCCATGCACTATTATTTCGTTCAATTCACCACATGCAACAGCTTCATCTGTGTTTACTTGTGCTGCTAAAGAAGAGCCCTTGACTCCTCACCAAGAAAATAAGGCATCTGAACATTGTGAAGATATCCAGGTATTATCAATCTCGCCAGATAGCAAACCGCCAATCGATTTGTTTCAACAGCTTGGGTGTGTTTGTCACCCAGTTAATGGTGATGGCAATTGCCTTTATTATTCAATTGCACACCAGGCTGGTTTGATTGAGCCAGATTGCCATGGTGATACTTCTATAGCTATCCAGTTGAGAACTCTGGCATTAATCTGTATGGAAAAATACCCTGGTGTACGCTTAGAAGATGGTATGACACCTCAACAATGGGAACAAAAGAAGCTGCGGATTTTACATCAAGGAGAGTGGGGAGGTGATTTAGAGGTACGGTTGCTTGCCATTGGCTTGAGCAGGGAAATAATTGTGGTTACTGGCTCAAGAAATACATTTACATTTGCACGACGATTTCCTTTTCATCCACCTCCTATTCCCAAGATGAGAGGTGGAATTTTTATTCCTATGAATGTTGCTGAATTACTGGAACAGTGGAAATCCTTTGATCCATTTCCTCTACTGATTATATACAACGGCATTAATCATTATGACTCCACAGTTTTTATTGATAAATAGTTATTTAATGGTATGCATTTCATGAAATTTTCTGTTAATAATCAGTCAATAATCATTAAAAACAATGTTTTAACAAACCAAAGGTGGTCCAAAATTACAAAGCATGCAGCAGACATAAATCAAATGATTAGCACAGTCCCACACCGATGTAGGGATTTCATCTCATAGGATCCGAAACTCCTTAACGCGTCCTATTGCTCTTTCCACGTGTACTCTCAAGCGAGCAATTTTTTTCGTCAAAAATACATCACTTGCCGCCATCTGACTATTGGCTGAAAGGAACGGAGGCATATTCAGGCGAACACCATAAGGAATTAAAAGATCCTGAATCGTAAATCCCTTATCCGCCATGATTTCATCTCCTGGTTCCAATTTTTCCAACAAACCACTGACTTCTACCAGCTTACGATCTGAAATAGATCCTTCATATGCCTCAGACACAAAGGAGATTGCACCACTTGGAGTCACTCCTATCAAAACCTTGATGGTATTTGTGTTTTTGTATGGTGAAAAGGTGCACGCTTGAGTTAGCAAGAAAGAAGGTCGCTCAATTCGAAATTCTGTGGCATCTATTATGATCCGTGTGTTAGGGTAGTCTTTCTTGAAGCTTTCAGGCATATATTTCTTCACTATGTGCCATGGAGGAAATGTTTCAATTGACTTAAAGCTGCGATACATAAAGTTTATCCACGTATTTGTAATTCTTGAAACTGATGCTTGCGAAATACCAAATCTGTTGGCAGCATCCATTTCAGGCATTCCTAGCCTGATTCTAACCAGTGTCATAAAAAAACTGTTCAATCAGTGGTAGTTTGAACGAGGGTCCAACTTTTGATTCGTCATAGTCAAGTCCGCTTCTTTTTCCGCCCCATTGTCGTATCACACTTGCATCAGGCTCAAGAATTTCTTCATAAAATGCCAATAGCGTCCCATAGTCGAAAAATCCGGTGTGGAGTCTTATCAAGCTATCATCGTCTTTAATGCTGTCTAATCTGAAAAATGATTTATCGAGTTGGTTTTGCAGTTCTACTAGTTTCAATTTTAAATCACAATTCTCTTTCAGCAAATCTGAGTTGGAAGGCGTTGAATCACATTCAGGGTCAATGTCACATGATAACTCTAAATCCGGTGTCTCTATAATTTCCATTTCCAGCTCCACAGATATCAATGACCTACGCTCTTTTGTGTCATGCCAAGGGAAAATTGATGGAACTGCACATTGCTTTAGGCGTCGTCTTCCACCCTCCAGCAATTCATCCAGCAAAGTAAAATCTCCAGGCTTGAAGTGTGCAGAGCATATTTTGGTGTGCTTGTTTACAACAAAATTGGTACCAGGATCGCGACGAATCAATTTAATCCATAACTTTCCTTTGGCGGATTGAATGTTGGGAAAAGAATGATATTAAATTCTTCGTAACCCTAATTGGATTCGCTTCTTATTACTGCCAGAAGAGTTTCTACAGTCTGGAACACAACAGTAGTCACCATGCCACATCTCCTTGCTTCTAGTAAACTCTTGGGTAAGTTTAGCTAATGCATGATCATCATCTATTCATATTATAATGAATCATTTTAAATTTCACCAAACAAATAAATACCTGCTGGTTCCATCCGTAGCTGTGAATGAAACTCTTTGATCACATGTCTGTGGTCCATTACAATGCAGGGGTTTAAATGGCATTCAGTCTACCAGTTAAATCTAGCATACCGTGTTCTAGACCATCATCTGTATCTGCTCTCAGATCAGCTTGAAGTATGCTACTGCTCATTACTTCTGGCAAACCTATATTAAGTACAGTGTCATTCATAGCACCATCAATCATTGGGATATGGCGGTGTGCGCCGGAGTTACCCCCTCCCCCCTTCCGCACACACACACACACACACAATGACACGCACGCACGCACGCACACACACACACACACACAGCAGTGAAAATAGCCTTAGACACGCTAACGGGTAATTCAAGGAGCACAGAACATTCCTTGGGAAAGGATCACACAGTTTTACTTGTCATTACCCCCTTTCCCGATTCGGCGCGAAACAATTCAGCTGTTAGGCGCAATCTGTGAATTTGCGCAGTTTATAAATTACGCTGCGCATTTTGTGAATTCATAAAATGCGCAACAATTTATAAATTGCGCAGCTCGAATGAGGACACGGTGCGGTGCGATCGAGTGTGCAATTTACGACCTACTATCGTTTCACACCTGGTAGTTCACGCGATTTAGACCTAATTTCGTTTCACACCTGGTGGTTCACGAGACCTAGCTCCTTGTGGTTCTTATAGTGCTTGCGAGGTGTGAGCTTCAACGAGTTAGCTAGCTAGTCAGTATGTCGAAAGAAGGTCACAGAGAGCTGTTCGAAAAGTTCTGCAGAACGAAGTATTTTGACCACACCACTACAAGCAAGACAGTATCAGAGGAGAAGGCTAAGAAAATCATAGACGTTTTGAATGGAATTGAAAGGCTGAGCGATGTTTCAAAGTCCTTCAAATTCTGGGTTATTAAAACGAAGAAGTGCTTTATTAAACTATCCAGAGTTGAAGTTAGAAAATGTCCTATGTCTGCCAGCCAAGCATAGAGTAAGAAATGATGGTTTTTTGTGCCTCTCTTCACAAAACTATATTACAGAATGATAATGACAAAACTGTCTTTGGTCATCATCGCATAGTGGCAACAGCTGAAAAGTTTTATGATATATTAGAACGTGTGCACTCAACGGAAAATGGGCATGTAGGCTACAAGAAAACGCTTGCAGAGG
Organism: Dysidea avara; assembly: GCF_963678975.1. Taxonomy (NCBI): domain Eukaryota; kingdom Metazoa; phylum Porifera; class Demospongiae; order Dictyoceratida; family Dysideidae; genus Dysidea; species Dysidea avara. The sequence goes on along the minus strand of NC_089279.1, from coordinate 10,923,129 downwards.
TATGGGAATCGTGTATGCTGTCATATTATTACAGTGTCACCAAGTTTTATGGTCACTGAGACTGCATAATATAGTGAAGATGGGGTGGTCCTATGTTTATATTAAAGCCACGCTTAATTTAATGTTGTAACTAAACATGTGAGCCCATTCCTTGGAGTACTGAGTTGGAAATAATATTGAGATAATAAAAGAAATCATTACGTGTGTGCAATGCAGGCTTTTGCTGAGATGATCAACTAATGTTTTAGCCTATTGTGGAAGTAGTTTTGGGAATATAGTGCTACACAGTAGAAAATTGAGCAAAGAAATCAATTTGAACAGTGAATATACTGACTACAAGTGCTTATATTCACAGCCATAACTTTAGAAGAGTTTGAAAATTTGGTTTGGATGTTGACCATAATATATTGGCATATATCTATCAGGGATATAATTAACGAATTGGTTAAAATAGTAATGGTTAATTCCAGATGAGTTAGCTAGCTGCATGTTGCTTGGTTTTTAGAAGTAGCACAACATCAACTTGTTTCTGATTGCACTAGTGTGTTAACTGTTCTTGTTATGGCATAGCTATGTTATACACATTTGGCTATGACTGCTTTATTAGAGTGTCTTGATAATACTTAAAGGTATAGGAGTGCAGTTCCCATTGTTTTGTTTTCAACAGCAGCTGACTGCAATTAAAGGACATAATTGTGTGGCTCTGAAGTGTGGCATGTATGTGTTCTGATTGTTTAAGAGTGTGGTCCAGTCATGTCATTGTATCATTGAAGCTACATGTATTGTATCTGTCAGTAGTTTAAATGTCAAATAGTTGTTTGACTTGTTCTTCTAAGGAAAGTGTCTATACAGAAATTTAACACCTTATTATTATGGTTTCCTTGCATGAAGGAGATGATCATGTAATATAACAGAAAACAGACACTTGTCAGAACCAGAAAGGTTTATCCGTGAGTTTGTCATTGTGGTGGCCAAGTACTGCTTGCTTTGGTTTAGCCTCTGACGTTGTGACAAGTCAGACAGACAGTCAGGCAGACAAAAAATGGGTTTTGACGATTTTAAAAAATACAGGATTGATGTTTGATACACTAAGACTATTCAAAACTCATTTTCATCTCATATTTGTATGGTTTTCAACTAAAACATTCTGAGAGGCGCCATTTATTTTCTTTAGTGTTTGATAGCAGTACCTATTTCACACTTTGCCCACTTTTGTTTGTATGTCTAATTATATTTCCTGGCATTCTTAAGTATGTGTATTTAACAAACTTGCCCACAATTATCACAATTTCTAATTGTGTTACTATTGTAGGTCCAAAGAATGTATGAAGGTTTGCCAAGGGAGGCAGCTCAATATTTTTGTAGCACATGCCATATTTGCCAGCTGAAGCAGCCACAGAATTGTACTGCTCCTTTGAAGCCAATCATTTCATCAGGATTTTTAACACGTTGTCAGGTTTGTTGTGAGAGAGAGTATAATTTACATAGAGGATTATTCACTCTTGCTTATTTTAGATTGATTTGATAGATATGAGGCACATGCCAGATGATTCTTATTGCTACATTGCACATTACATGGACCACTGGTCAAAGTTTCACGTGCTATGGCCACTGTTAAACAAGAGTGCCATTGAAGTAGCTAGTGGGCTTGTGCACAAGGTTTTCCCATATTTTGGGCTCTCCAAAATATTGCAGTCAGATAATGGAAGGGAATTTGTTAATGAAGTTATTAGAGAGATATTGAAGTCGTGGCCAGGAGAAGTGACAATAATCAATGGTAGACCTCGCCATTCACAGTCACAAGGTTTAATTGAAAAGGGCAACCATCTTGTAGAAAAGCAGTTGCAAGCATTTAAATGTGAGCACAAGGATTCCAACTGTGTATCTTGGACTGACTGGCTGCCATGTATTCAATGTAAGTACTAGTATGAGCCCAACTAATATGTAATGTGCCCTTGCAGATAATTTAAATGTTCAAGTATGTCGCACTTTAAAACAAAGCTGATATGAAGTGGTGTTTGGCCAGCCACCAAGGTTAGCCCCATTTGCTGAACTTCCCGAAGGAGTTGACCATTGTATAATGGAAGAGGATTTAACTGATCTTATCAAAGATGGTTAGTGGTTCAATAATGATGTAAAAAATCATGTGGCGCTTTCAACTAGATGATGTGTCACTGCTATTTGATGAATTACCACCAACTGTGTTTCCACCAACATCTAGTTCAAGGATGTCACCACAACAACTGAGTAGAAGTACATCACCACCATCTAGCTTAAAAATGTCACCACGGCGACTAAGTAGAAGTTAATCACCCCCCATCTAGTTCAAGGATGTCACCACAGCGACCAAGTAGTAGTGCATCACCACCATCTAGCTCAAGGATGTCACCACAGCGACCAAGTAGAAGTACATCACCATCAAGCTCAAAGATGTCACCACAGCGACCAAGTAGAAGTGCATCACCACTAACTAGCTCAAGGATGTCACCACAGCAAGCATGTCAAAGTGTGCCACCACTGTTACCTGACAAACCATTGTCAAATCAAATTGTATCTCCTATAGCATCTCCTACAGATGATACGTCATCACCACCTGATCACATGGAGTCGGAGTCTCAGAGGTACAAATCATTACCAATTTTGTGTAGACTGCTATAGCTTTTTTGACCAGTGAAACCTCCTAGTTATAACTACACAAGCCATGTATAAATACATTCTGTGGGATCAAGGTTTTTTCATATCAAGAAGTGAAAATGTTTAGTTTCAGTGAAAATCTTTGTCCGGCCTATATTTCTTTTATCAAGTTGTTTAAGCATGGAGGTTTTGTTATAACTGTAGTGTTTGGTGTTCTGTCTATGTGATTTCAGCAATGCCCTTATGTTTATAGCAATATGTTATTATTCTGTTAGCAAAAACACAGTGAAAAATCATATGATCACCTCACTACTTGTGATCGCCATAAGGCAATTCGGGAGGCAGCAGACTTAGAGTACCGAAAGAATGCTGAAAGAATGAAATTGCAGTATGCAAAAGTTAAACATTGTTAAGTTAAACATTGTAGACAAAACTTCTGTGCATGCATTGGTTTGACATCCAGGTCAATAGTATGGTGTTCACATGCATTTATACGTAGTATAGTGCATCAATAGAAGTCAATGCCTTGTGATAATTATAATCCTGTGGAGAAAATATATTTTTTTGTTTATTTAGAACCATTGAATGACTATTGGCATTCCTGTGGAATGATTGGTTTGGTGGATGATGATGCAACTCCCTTGGTAAGCTCTAGTTACATTAACGAATCTTGTATTTATGTGTGTGAACTCTGTATAGGTCAGGTGCAATAGTTGCTCATGGGGGTACCACAGACAGCTGTGCTTAAGAAGGCATGAAGTGACAATCTCACAGGACGAAAACAGTTTTAACTTTGTAGGGCCATGCTGTTCAAAGAATGGGCCTGTGTTTGTGTATAGCTAACTGCTGTATTGGAGCTAATTCCAAGTTAAAATTGTAACTTTGTCACAAGCTGAATTTGAATATTAAAAAATCAATTAGATCTATACTGAATATAAATATTGTGTTCTAGCTAGTACATCAGGGGCGTGATGTTGGATGTGTGCTCCATGCAGGAACTTGATCAGACAGAATGCACCTTATCCAATCCAACTGCAGAGTACGCAAAGGAACCTTGGAGGGAGAGATAGTCAATACAGAGAAAGCGGAACCATCTTGACCCATGTTCCTTGTAGTAAACATATAGCTATCAAGGGGCTTATTAAAGTTATAGAAAAGAAAATGAAAAAATTGGATCACATTAGACCATTAGAATCATTAATAACCAGGCGTAAACACGATAATTATTGGTAGCATCATTTGCAATCCATGCCATCTACCAATCTGTGGGCAGAGCAGTAAACTTCCCAATCTGTGGGGCTTATTACACCTCTCTGAAAGCAGCCATAATACGCACTTGATCAGCCAAGAACGTAACGGCGGTACACTGAATGGACCAGAATCCAAAGAGTTCATAAAATGCGCAGCTCTTACGGTAGTTCACAAATTGCGCAACAATTTATAAATTGTTGCGCATTTTATGAATTCACAAAATGCGCAGCGCAATTTATAAACTGCGCAAATTCACAGATTGCACCTAACACAGCCGAGAAAACAACCATCACAGCCATAACAACCAAAATGGCACGTGCTTCTGCATCGGATTACAACTTACAAATCTCACAGGTTGATTGGGCGCAATTCTTTAAACACTTCTGGCTCTACGCGGATCTATTCCAATCAGTCGCTGTACAAAGTCCCCCTACTATAGCGTCCATTTTTATTTTTGACGTCATTGCGGATAAGGTCCAATATGGGTGCCGAATAAATAGAGGGGCCGAATTTTTAGAGAACTTACGGTAGTATGACTGTTGTACTAAGGTGACTGCTCTATTAGGGTATCTCGATTTTGAAGCATTTATATCAGTATCCAGTGGACCTAAAATGGGTATGGGGGAATTCCAGCCTCCCTCCAGGAAAGATTTACTCTCAAATTGAATCTGTGAGTGATTTTAGTGGTCACCATTATATTTGGTTATTGTTGTATTTAGGTGACTGCTCTATTAGGGTATATTGATCTTGATTCAATTGATTCAGTGGAATTGCAGGTAACTAAACATTTGTATAGTTAGCTATGTGGTGTACTACAATCTGACAGCACAATTGGATAATTTTTGGGGGAGGCTAAGCCCCTCCATAATATTTTTGACAAGGGCTACAGCCCCCCTTGCCTCTCCCCTTCTCTGCCACACCTGCATGTAAGATACGATAGTGAATCAGATACATTTATAGTATCCTCTCTGCTAGCTAGTGGGGCTATTCATGCAGACATGACAAAAATGAATGAATCAAAATACTGTTTGTATATGTATTATTATTTCATCTTGTTTACCAAGTGGTACAAATACAGAAGGTCTAGCTATCCCCATGCATAACTTAAAAGCTGCAGACTTGCAGTATAATAATATACATCTCGAGGTGCTCTTTCCTCATGCAATAGAAATGAAAAAAAGGTGAAATTCAACAATCTATGTCATTTCTTGGCTGCCACCTTTGGTTTCATGATTTTTCACTTTGGCGTTTAAAGTAAGTCTGAAACGAATAGTACGAATATTCGTTATTCGTTCGTTAAGAAATATTAAGAAATATTCGTTATTCGTTAAATATTCGTTAATTGGATAATGTACACATTTAACCTTGAAAACATTTTGACAACTGAAAACTGTCATTTTAAGATATAAATTTTCATCTTAATAATACATGTAAAGGACTTTTCTTTTTTAACATTTAAAGTTTTAGTAGTAATCAAAGTGATTTTGTCCCTTTCAAGCACCTAATTATACAGAAAATTCTTAAAGAATAATTCATTAATTCGTTCGTTAATTTGAAGAATATTCGAATACCTAAAATTTAATATTTGTTTCACCCCTAGTTTAAAGCTACATCCCTTTTACAGGTTGGTTGCTTTGCATGAATTTTACTTCTTTTTGTATTTAATTATACCCAAAGTTTGCCATAAGTTGGCTTTAGGGCTTGATTTTACCCATAATTATTCCTTCTTATTTGTAGATGCAAGGATGGTTATGGAAGAACTGTATTGTATTGCATATTTTCTAATCCACACAAAAACAGCCAAGTTGTGAAAAAATGGTGCAGCCTTAAAAACCCTGGGTGAAAAAGTTGTAAAATCAAAGGTGGCGGCCAAGAAATGGCTGCAATGATGTTAATGCTAATAAATTTTAACAATATACACAGCCATTAGTAATTTTAGCATTAACATCATTGCAGCCATTTCTTGGCCACTACCTTTGATTTCACAACTTTTTTCACTCAGGATTTTTAAGGCCACACCATTTTTTCACAGCTTGGCTGTTTTTGTGTGGATTTCACTTCTTTTTGTGCTTTATAAGGCCCCAAAACCAACCTATGACTGACTTTGAGGTTTGTATTTCTTCTTTTCTATGCAGACACAATGATGATTATTGAAGACAGACTTATAAATGTATTTCATTGCATGATTTAATTCAATTTTGATAATATTATTGTAATACTCTAATAGAGTGCACATTTTTTTGACTTCTAATAGAACATGCTTCTAATAGAACATACATAGAATGTTATAGATCAATTTAGTACTTCTATTGGTAGATCTATGAAATTACAAACATTTGATTATAAGCAGATTTCAACTAGAAATTTCATTTATAAAGCAGAAATTAAGTGAGGTGATCAGCCAAGGTAGCAGTGGTTAAGGATGCAGGTGTTAGGTATAGAGGTCCCTTGTTTGAACTCTAGTAAGGGGTGTTTTTCCCGACATTTTTTGTACACTTTTTTTACCCAGTGGTGACTGCTCTATTAGAGTACCTCGATCCCACGATTTTACCTTTGTTTGATTTTTGTATTATAACTTTGTCGCTGTAACTCTATTACTGTTCAAACTAGCTATCAAAATGCACTGCTATGATGATTAGCCTATCTACAGACCAATTTTCAAGTTATTCCTATACTTGGTTTACCCTGTAGTTGTGACAGAAGTTTGATCCTTTTTATGTGAATAATCACTCATAACTCCTTGGATTTTCCTCATATTCACAGCAAACTTGTTAAGTGAATCCACTGTGACATGCTCTTCATTTGTGCTAAAGATTGAGGCAATCGAGGTACACGTTTGCATTTTATAGTAACTTTTGCAAAGTGTTCAAAAAGAAATTGAAACCCCCGTAGCCTCCTGTACGGCATAAGAAGGAAAGAAAAAAGAAGGAATTAAAACGAAACTTTGAATGCCCATATCTCGCAAATGGCCGTTGCAAATTTAATCAAATTTGTTGTGTGGCGTACCATACCTGGCAGACAGCTATAATGCAAAGGTGGTGTGCTTTGGAGTAGGGGCCATGGAGCTATGCACGTGTGAAAAAGCTGTTTTCTTTCTTCCTGTCAATATACTCACGGTGTGGTGTGCCGGCTTTCTTGGCCACATGACACACCATATTTGTTTTATTTTGTAATACTCTAATTAGTCTCGCGTGGCCAGACCGCTTTTTTCTCTTTGTCATTGGGTAGGGAGAAAAAAGGGTCTGGAACAGTTCGAATCCCACACTCGTCTTGGCACTCCCCGGTTAATTCGGGGGTGTTAACCAAAGAAACGTGATGCGTTTTCAAATAGTAGCCGCTTGCGCGTATTTATAAACCTATCAGCATCTAAAGCTGCCTTTGAGGCGATAATAGATTGAATCGATTGTTAGTTGTTTAGGTAAGCTAAGTCTTTGTTTATTGTTGTGCTGTGGCATTCTTGTTACAATGGAGTTTAAGCGCATGGGTTGCTACTTGTGACGTAGCCTCGTGACGTGTCAAGACGATTGTGGGATTCGAACTGTTCCAGACCCTTTTTTCTCCCTACCCAATGACAAAGAGAAAAAAGCGGTCTGGCCACGCGAGACTATACTCTAATAAAGCGCGCATTTTATTGAGGACTTCTAATATGGCACACATAGAATTTTGATTTTTCATTGGTAGTAGATTTCTATATAGTTACCGTTGAGTAGATTTAATCTAATCCACAGCTATGAAAAGGGGGTGGTCTTTAAAAATAGGCTAGTATGAAAAAGATTTGATATCAAAGGTGATGATATCAAGCTCACGTTTCTTCTTATTTGCAGTTGCAATGATGATTATGGAATTTTTTCTTTGTTCTTTGACTGTTCGTACTTTGTAACACTCTAATAGAGTGCACACTTTATTGAGAATTTATAGTACGACACACATAGATTTTTCATTAGCTATACGATTGTAATCTAGTATAGATTTACACTAGAACTTTATTCATTTATAAGGTAGAAATTAAGTGAACTGAATGGCTGACAATAGTGGTTCAGTGGTGATGGGTTTATTCAGGAGGTAGGTAAAAAGGTACCTGGTTCAAACCCTGAACACCAACATTTTTCCATGCACTTTAAAAAACGTATTGGTAACTGTTCTTATAGAGAGTTTTGACTGCAGTTTACTCCAGGTTTCTCCTTGTAATTTGAAGGCTTGAGTTAAGGTGGTTATCAAGACACATGGCAGTGTGTTATGCAGCTCAACAAGCTGGCACACCACACCATGAGTATATTGACAGGAAGAAAATGTAATTTTGAGACATATGTAGCTTCTTGATCCCTTAACCAAATTTGCTGTAGAGGAAGGGGTGTCCACAACGAAATTTGGGACATTGCCCTGAGTTACAAGTGGCCAAAGTTTTGTTTTTTTCTTTTCTTCTTACGTATTTTGCATACTTTGTAAAATCCACTGCAAACTCAAATATATATGTACTTCAATCAAGCTAAAATTTGGCACACTTAAAGGGGCAAATCTCAGTATCAATTTTGGTGGAAATCTGATCAAGAGTTATTACCAATTATTAAAATCAAACTCTCTGTCGCACCTAGAGGGTAAACCGCTATGAGGAATTAATTGAAAATTGTTCTGCATTTAGATTAACCATCATAGGAGTGCCTTTTGGTGGTTGGAGATTAAGACCATGAATATATATATAGTGCAAAACCAACAGTGTGTAACAATCGTATGATTGAATTTTGTTAATAAAATACATTTAGTTGTCATGCCTACTAAACAAACTGTTTTTGTGTTAAATTTGTACTGATTTTTAAAAATTCCTTGCACATTGTACGATGAAGTTCAAAATAGTGCTACTATAACTATTTGTAGAACTTTGGAATTACAATACTTAAAAACTTAAAGGTTTTTATAATAACCAATGTAGCTGGATATGCATATCAACTATTGTAAAAATGTATTCAAGTCTGTAAGGAAGTTAACCAGTGTCTATAGTTCATATACTTAGAAATTTGTTTTTCTGTACTTCTTTGCGTTGTTAAATTAGATGGAGTTTTCATTATTATAGGTGGGTCAGATCACTGAACAATTTGGTCCTGATTTACTGACTACATGTGGAAACCCGAGACATATATTAAGTGTAGGCACAGCTTATGTTGTTGGTATTGGAGGAGCTTGTTCTTACTACAATGAGTGGACACCATGCAGTGACTACCCTGCCAATCATCTTGAAACTTTGAACAACAGGCGTTCTTCAACTGGTTCTTCAGCTGGTCTATTGTCACCCAGCCTTTTGGTACTATATGTGTCAGCTGCAATTGCTTGCTTCAAAAGTTTAATAATGTAACTTCCTTGCTTTGCACAGAGACATACAGTATATACACACATATAGGATGATGTACTACTGTACATAGCTATTTGTAAACTGAGAACTTTTTTTTGCAGCATGTTTATATTTTTGTATATTCCCCTTCTTATTTGTGTACATAATTACTGCAACCATTTGGTGGAATTAGATTTGTGTGTATGTGCAAAGGAGTTTAACTGTATGTAAATAATAATGTTTTCACAGTTGATGTGCTCATGTGTACTGTGGTGACATTAGGCTACATACGTATTATGCTCTTGCTATGTAGCAGGGGCGGATCCAGAGTCTGGAAAGGGGGGGCACCTTGCTGAAAAAGTTGAAGAGCAAAAAAAAAAAGGTCACAACAAAAATATATTATATCACGTAAGTTATGTAAAATAAAATCCTATTTAAGTAAGCTGCACTACCTCATGAACATTGTGACTGCTTTATTAGAGTAATTGACTGCTCTATTAGAGTATCTCGATCTTGTATGCAATTTCTTGAAGGGGGGGGGGCATTTGCCCCAAATGTCCCATCCCGGATCCGCCGTTGTGTAGCACATGTGGTCACCAAGTTACAACCTATTATTTATACACAATTCTCACCTAAGTAAAATCACTTTCTATAATATGCATCATATCTAATAAGCATCTATGCCTAACAAACGAGATACAATGATTCTGAATAATACATGTACATCTTCAAGGAAAGGTATAATGTTCTGCAATTATGCATGCATGTCACTAATGTATGCAAATAAACAAAAGACTACGTAATCACTATTGGGGGAGCAGCTAGACATTGAAATGATTGGCTTTAGTCATCATCAACAATGGCAACTGTAGCTTTAGCATTGTTACCAAGCATGACACTGCTAGGAAGGGAATTCTTTCTGATAACCAGTCGAAAGCGTTCCTTTCGCTCTGGCACTCTGTCATCAACTATTGGGATATCAAGTACTGCTGTGGTATTTCCATGATGTAGCACAACTTTATATGGTCCTGATTTGTAATCTACATTATTGCCTGCAAAAAAAAACATTACATTATACCTTACTAATGTTATTAATCTATACCCACCAGTTGCAGTAATGTCACGGCTTTGAATTCTTACCCTGAAGGTAGTTGATAATGGCTTGCTAAGTACTAATACAAGTTGTAATGTTCCAGCATTTTCCTGTACAGTGTATCTTGACAGAGCAAAGCTTATGGTGGCAGCTAAACAGTACGTATCACAAAATTTAATATGGATCATTCCCACTGTAATTTCATAATAATGACATGAAATCCTAAAAGTTTGCATGTATGAATATTAACTGTAAAAGTATTTTAAATGCACCAATGTTATTAAGTATGCATCTACATTATACTGTATGCATATCAAATAAAGGATTTACCTTCATCATCATCATCATCCACTATGGTCACCTTAGATGAAGATGCAAAACGAAAAATAAAAGCACAGGTTGGAAGTGAATCCTCTAATATTGTCAGTTTGAAAGTTTCATCTTGTTCTGTTGTATTATCATTTGTTATAGGAATAGTGAAAGTTGCCACAGTAGATCCAGCTGAAAATGTGACATTATATGTTCCAGAATCATAATCCACACCTCCTCCTGTGTATGTACATATGTTGTTAATATTGGAAGATGTTTACTCACCAGTTGCAGTGATGTCATTGCTTTTGATTTGTACAGTAATATCGGTTGATAATGAGCTACTAAGTGTTAATTCAATTGATACTTCTCCACTACCTTCACCAATTCTGTATATTGTCTTACGGAAGCGTACATTGGCGTAAGGACAACTGCTACAGCCATCATCTATTGCGTGAATGACTTTAACAGGGATACTGCTGTATTGGCTCCACTCTGCATGTCTAGAACATGGCCCTCCAATGCCAACAAGATAGGTAGTATTGATGTTTAGAACACGAGAAGGATTGCCACATGATGTCCGTGTATCTGGACCAGGATCTGTAATCCTATCACCAACCTGTGAAAATGAAATAGAGCCGTATCATTGGCTACAGAGTTATAAGTAAGCAATATTTGAAACCCATAATAATTAAACATATTATACTGATACAAAATCAAAAATGTTATTTGAATGCTCTTTTTAGCAGTACTTGAGTTGTGCTGATCACTTTACACAATTAGAACTATGTATATAGATTTTTTCACTAGTATTTGATTGTACTTAAATGATTTTTTCTCGGTGTTTTTTTTTGAAGCCATGCATATGCATGTATGAAAGGAAATATCTTTTGAAAATGTAGGCACCGCCTTGAGTCATGTTTCCTAGACAAGAAATTACCTTTGGTGGACTTGTGAATAAACTATAAAGCATTCTGTGTTCTGACACTACATAAACATAGAGCTGTTAGCTGTAGCCTACAAGGTAAGGAAACAGAGAGAAAAAATCCTAACTAGATGGTTAAAAAGCCAGTGGAAAGTAAGAAAATGTAGAGATCTAAAATAAATACCAAATTGATTAACCCAAGGGAATGCTGTAACTGTCCCCATGTATGCATGCACATCACTGACTTTGATCTTACCATCAAGTGATATAATTATGTTGGATGATCAATTATCCTAATGCTTATAGTGAAACCTCTATAATCCGACACTCATTGGGATAAGAAAATTGTGTTAGATTAGCAAGGAGGTCGGATTACTAAGGTAGTATAACATAGAAGCTAACTTTTTTGTATACAAAACAATGTCAGATTATCAGTAGAGGTACGTATTCTGGATTACAGATGTGTCAGATTAGAGAGGTTTCAGTGTATTACACATAAAGCTGATGCAGTGAATGTATATAGGAGCATTATATAACAACACATGAAAGGTGCCACTTCCATATGCTTACATGTAATACTGAGACATGCACGCATGCGCACAAAGCACAAGCAAAGCCTTCAGCTGCCATGCAAGGCCATGCACACTACCTAGTGCCGGACCAGCACTAGGACACCTGTGTGTTACTCAGGTGCTAGAGGTCAGCGCAAGCAAATCCTCCTGGTGCGGGACTAGACACACACTCTCACACATAGTGACACACACAACACAATGACACATACACACAGTGACACACACACACACAATGACACATATATACACACTATGACACCACACACACATACGCACACACACACAAAGCAAACAAAAAGCCTGCGGCAGCCATATAAAGCACAGCTATTGTGACCCAGTGAACTAGCACTGGGATGCCTGTGCACCACTCAGGCACTTGAGCCTTGTGCAGACAAATCCTCCTGGGGTAGGGCTAGTAACCTGCAGGAGGACTGTCACAGAAAGAGATCGCGGAACCTGAAGTTCCACAATGACCTAAACACCGCTAAGCAAGACAAGGACAGTTGGGCATTTGCTTCCCCAGTTAATACCAGGTACCCATTGACGTTACAGCTTGGTGGGCTGCTTCCCCAGTTGACACCAGGCCACCAGGTCCCCATTAACAACTGGGTAGACTGGAACAATGTGAGTAAAGTTTCTTGCTCAAGGAAACAACAACAACACCAAAGTGGCACAATCGGGAATCAAACCTGGCACACACACACACACACACACACACACACACACACACACACACACACACACACACACACACACACACACACACACACACACACACACACACACACACACACACACACACACACACACACACACACACACACACACACACACACACACACACACACACACACACACACACACACACACACACACACACACACACACACACACACACACACACACACACACACACACACACACACACACACACACACACACACACACACACACACACACACACACACACACACACACACACACACACACACACACACACACACACACACACACACACACACACACACACACACACACACACACACACACACACACACACACACTGTAGTAGCTAACTGTAATTAACTATGTATTGTATGTACTCCACCTGGGTCACTTTTCATCTTAGCTTTCTTGATAATTACACACGCACATGCACACACTCACTCATGATGGACACACTAATAGCTAGCTAAAAAATACTATATTGTTAACACTATAGCTATAGTACAGTTGTCATGTATCTAGCGAGCAAGCTCTATAGCAATAGCTAGGTATTCATTGTTAGCTGGACCTATCATAACAACTGAACTATCAATGCATCATTACTATCAATGCCATTTGTTTCAAAGTGGTATCTAGCTACTCAATGACATACCAGACGTTTCCCTTTGAATACGTACACTACTTCAATCGTGTAGTTAAATCTAGATCTGAATGAAGAACCGAGATCACGGCTAACTACTCTTGCTGTGAAAACGTCACGGGCAAACCGGTAATCACGGCATGCAGACTGTAAGTTATTCAAATCATATGATCCTTCAACGCAAAAACATCCCAACACTGCAACGATATTTCCACAAGATAACCAGAAAAGCAACACCACTCCTGTCATGCTTGCAGATCAAGGCACCGCAACTCTTGCTGACATGTGCCCGCAAAGCGATTCACAAGCTGCAACTGACGTATATAACTCCGGTTATAGCTCCGGTTATAGCTCATATCTAACACTTATGGGACTTTTTGGTCACTGATGTCAACTATTACGTCATAGTTATTTTAAGAAACAGCCAGAAGAGCTTTCTCTGCCCACAGTTTGAGCGACCGAGAATTAAGACTTTCTTTAATTTGAATTGTTGTATTGCTAGCTACGTCTACATTTCTCATTGCTATATTATACACAGTACAAAAACTGAAGTGTGAAGCAATAACAAAGGTAGTTATAATCCGCTATAGCGGTAAACCTAAGGCGAAAACAGAATTTGTGTATATATCATAGATATATTTATAACCTTGTCCATGACAGACAGCTCATGTAGCTGATTTGCCTTATAGGGTTTTCAATACTGAACAATTACAAATTACTTAGCTACACAGTCTAGTGTGCATGGTGGCCTTGATTGTGCATGATACTGAAGTATCAGTCTTGAACAGTTTTTGGGAAATAGCTCAGTGTATAGTCATAGTAGCATGCAGTGGGTATAGTGTTATGGATATTAGAAGTGAGGTGAATGACTCAGTCATGGTGGTGGTAATACACTATTACTGTAAATTCAAATGGGTACAAATGACCTAAATTTGCAATTCAAACGACCGATTTTTTTGGTAGTAATGACCCAAGGATGTACTTGTTTATTTTAACTTTGTAAGGATAAAGTCATATTACCCAGATGTCCCGTAGCCCCTTCAACCCGGCTCTAGCTAAGTGTTTGAAATAACCTTACATTAATTAATGAGTCATTTCAGTATGTAACATACATTAATCTATCTATGACACATATTCATGATAATTGATACATACTGAACCTTAATACTTGGAGTTTCAAATTATAACCTATGTTCTCCATGTTCACTTTTGTTTGCGGGATGTAACAGTATTAACCACAAATGTTATAATAACCAGTGTATCAATGTAAATTTATCCATGTAGCTGGTCATCTATTCTTTATCATAGTAGACTTGACAATATACACACTGAAATTACCAAAACACATTAATTCAACATTCTAATCGAACAGTTATATTGATCTTTCCTAGTTATTTTGACTGATTTAGTTCAAATGCCTACCCCAGTTACAACCACCTTTACACCATTTTCATATGGCCACTTTAAACCAGCACACATTCAACCCAGGTTAACGGGTTCGTATGAGCTTCTTAACCTGGGTTGCACCTCGAAGTCATAAAACAGCATAAGCGAGTTCAACCCTACAAAGCAGTAGGGTTCAACCAGGGTAAAAGCGAGTTGCAGTTTTTGGTGAATGCATAAAGTGCTTAGAAGTCAATTATCACTCATTGAATGCCATCATCTGATGATTGCTTGTGAACAGAAACTGGGTTGAAAGTGGGTTGGCTCAACCTGGGTTGAACTCACTTTTGAGTATCCGCATGAAAATAGTGTTAGATGGCCATATTCACCAAAAGTTCTGTAGTTAATTATCCGTGAAGGTCGAATTGACCTCTTTGAGTTTACTGTATATATGAATGTGACGAAGGTATATCCAGTGTAACTATAATCAAGTTGTCAGTGCAGTAAGACTTAAGTCTTGATCAGTTGAATCTGTCTGCGCCAGAAGATAATGTTGCCCATGCAGCTCAGTGATACATACTTTCCCAGTTATAATTTAATAACCCATCTACTACTACATGAATAGTACTTGGACCTGTACTCTTTCAACAGTCATGTCTTTTGATAGATGAGGGTCCCAACTGAGGATGCATGCATACTCTATAATATAGGCCTAACTAGACCCAGACTAAGGTAAGTAGCAGATTATACAGATTCATTATGTTCGTATAGATCATATGCCTCACAAAGTTTAGTGACTTTATTGCATTAATTGAAATGTTGTTAGCTATAATATGTGGAGAAAATGACATGGGTGAATGAAATAAGATTCCAAAATAAAGATGTTGATTTGTACAATTCAGTATTTTGTTGTCGATGTAAAATTGAAATTCTGGTAGTGAGGTAGATCTATAGAACATGTTCTTGGAAAGAAGGGTGCTGATAGTAGCTGGTTCGAGTGCCTGGATGGATAAAGTAGTTAGGGTGGTGGTGTCTAGTTAAACATTGTGTGGTTAAGATGGTATTGATAGGCCAGATAAGTTGTGGATTCCCTTATAAAAGGTTTGCAGTCTGTTAATCTTACGTCTTGATTCAAGGGTGGGATAGTTTAAAGTTTCTAACATGTTTGATACACTACTAAATCTGTCATAATTGGACATAACCCACCGGGCAGCTCTATGTTGGACTTTTTCCTTGAAGAACGCCTGAATCAACATGAACATAAGCTTTCTTTAAACATCTATCCATGGCTGGTGACCCTTAAAAGATCAATATATCTGCTGAAATTCAGTTAACTAATTTGTCTCCTGTGGTTTTGTCTTGTCTCCATTACGATAGAAAGTGTAGTACATATATACTTTGCTTGATGGCTGGAATCGCAGTTCACAAGTCTATATCAACATACTCTTAGTTGTGACTGCATGTGACTAAAATAGTGAGTATGAATTAGTGATATCATAGATATTAGAGCCTTCTGTATACTCTAATATCCAGTTATGGTGATATACCATATATACGATATATGGATATGGTAACTGCATAGGTGGTGGAGATGGGGACCATGCTCCTCCCCCGACTCATCTTTTTGGACAATACTTGCAAGATAGAGCAGTCAACCACTAAATAGAATAGTCACCTTGGGCTTCTAAAATATGAAAATTTTCTCAGAGGCAAGCCCCCAGCCTTTGTGTGCATGATCTTGTCACTAACTGAAGTGGACAAGTCTATGGTTGCAAGGGATATAGTGGCAATTTCTGCTTTAGTACATAGAGCGATGGTGCCGGTCATCCGGCATACTATTAATTTGCATGCAGTTGAAGTTATGCAGAGTCACTGGTAAAAGTATACCATCACTTAACCTGCTGAAAATAGTAAGTGTACAGCAGAAACTTTCTCAGTCTCATTTGTGTATAGTGGTATATACAAAATCCTAATATGTTATTTGTTAGATAACGACTCACCTCGGGATTTTATGGCCACACACCCATACACAATAGATCAATCATTTACTCACTGTGTTGAGCCATTGGACCAACAGTTATTACATGCAATTTTGCTTTGCCTGCATGATCAGAATCTTTTCATGTATGCATCAAGGCAATGCATGGAGCAACTACCAAATGTGGATAAGCTATATTACAGTGAAGTTTCATGCATCTTACAATTCAAAGATGACACTCATGTAGCAATGCAACTTAAGCATGTAACCTTGTGGTCAGTACAGTGTTCATGCATGCTGTGTGGGTCTCAATGCTAAAAGTATAATTATACTTGCCACCTGCTGTTAATGACTATATACTTCCACACAATGAATACCATATATGGTAATTTCAACACATAATATTGTTGCGGTGATGCAGATGGTCTTGTGGTTAATATAAATGTACAACTTGTGTTCATCACTTTCTTGGTTTTTGGTTTCATTTTAATGGCTGCTAGTTAGTTTGAATGATCAATAGCATTATAGCTATTCACAGTTTGTTTTACAACCACTTAAATGAATTTCTGAGTCCTTGATCATGATTTAATCTGTGGGAATCAAAGCCTCTCAACATGGTATCTTTTATAGCTTCACAAAAAGACTTTTATTGTCATTATGACATTTTCTTGTTGCACCTAAGGTTTCTGTGATTCTGTTATTTTATTGGCTACTTTACAATACAATTACAGAAACAAACCACGTGAATTGGGATTAATTGCAGTCCCTAATGTACGGCAAACTAAATCACTTTGTGATTAAATCTGAAAAAGCTGTTCCACTCATTGACTGCTTTTATGCTAAAAGAAATATATAGTTTGGTTGCTTAAAGCCAAATTTAAAACTAAAGTGGACACAAGTGACAAAAGCACCAAACTTTCTCTGCATATGTAGTACAACCTTAACTTAAATTTTTTGATAGGATCCATCTTATTCTAAAAAGGGCCTTTCCATAAAAGCATTTATAGTTATGTAGTTAAAGAATTTTCAAAATCGGCAAGCCATATAAGTACTAGTTTTGCTCTGTTTCGTGCAAGAGAAGGGTTGAAGATTAAACCAAGAGCTGATAAACAGCAATATTACTCTCACAAGCTTTATTCAATGCTGACAAGTAATTTTTTCATTCATACTGACTATTACTGGATCTGCGAAAAGGCACCTTTTCCACACACAAAATGTGACCCATTTTTGAATTTTGAAGCTTCATAACTTTTTGATCATGGCATATAATAGCCTGAAAGTTTCCATGGGTATAACTACAGTATCTGGCTGCATTCTGCTACTAAGAGCAAGTTAATTAATATAAGGAGTCAAGTGTTACATCATTTTGTTTGCTGGTAGTTAAACTGTGTGGAAAAGGTACCTTTCACAAATGGTCACCTATAGTTTACAGCGTATACAGCTTGTATGATCCACAAACTGTATAGAGAAATTTTTCTATACTTGTTAACTATGGAAATGAATATACACTGTAATATTTGCAGTAATTAGTTTGTGGTATATAAATGTAATATCTCTTACATAATACGTTTTATTTTATTTATTTATTTATTAAGGCTTTACAGCACAAGTGCTGAAGGTCTGTAGGACACTTGGTCCTACAGCCTGTTCAAACATTAATTGGATGGCTGCAGGTTCTAGGCTGCCCAGGTCCAGTCATGGATTTTTTCTCCTTTCTCCACCTTTTCAAACACACTTTATGTAACAACTTTAAACAGGCTGTAGGACCAGGTGTCCTACAGACCTTCAGCACTTGTGCTGTAAAGCCTTAATAAATAAATAAACAAATACTGTAGTCATTCAGACGTCACATCTTATACAGAATTCATTTATGCTTGTTTGCGAAGTAGCTATAGCTTGATAACTTACCCTACACCAGCTCTTGTTATTTAGTATGAAAATATTTGTTATTGCTACACGTGCATGATTTTGTGTCTATGCTAAAATCACATGCATGACCACAACAATAAGGTTCTTCATACCATTAACCCAGCAGTATATCATGTAAGATAAAATTCCTTTACTCAAGTCTCAAGCTGAATTAATGATAAAAATGCATATTTGTAGTGGTGGATATAATGTATAGGATTTCACCAGGGTTTGTGAGAGCAAAGTGTGGTTTAAGTACAATATAACTGAAGGATGCAGTCACCATGGATTTTTTTCATGAATTTCCAAACAGCTTTCATTATGCAATGGTAGAGTATAAATGACTAACTACGTACATGTAAATATAATTGTCTTCCTACCAGAGCTTGACTGGACATGCAGGTATGTATATATCAAATGCTATAGTTTTAAAGATGTTTCAGACATATGATGCAATCTGAAGTATTGCAATTTTAAGATCAAATTGTTGCAGTGAAAAATAACTTTTAGTATTACATGTTTACATTCACCATTACCGTGAAACTTAGCAACCAAAGATCACACATAGTTAGCTTTGACATGCTAGGTTAGGATGTAAAGCAGTGGCGGATCCAGGATGGGGCATTTGGGGCAAATGCCCCCCCCCCCCCCCCCCCCCCCTTCAAGAAATTGCATACAAGATCGAGATACTCTAATAGAGCAGTCAATTACTCTAATAAAGCAGTCACAATGTTCATGAGGCAGTGTAGCTTACCTATGAAGCTATAAATAGGATTTTATTTTACATAACAGACGTGGTAAGGATAAACTAGCTATTATTGTCGTGACCTTTTTTTTTTTTTTTTTGGTCTTCAACTGGTTTTCAGCAAGTTTTTTTGGTCTTCAACTGTTTTTCAGAAAGGTGCCCCCCCTCTTTCCAAACTCTGGATCCGCCCCTGTAAAGAACACAGAATTGCAATATGTCATCGATCAGTTAATCAAAAGTGTAGAATTTCAACTATGACATGTTTGGCACAATTGTATGCATACAATATTGGGTAAGATAGCTGTGCTGAAACATGCAAAGAAGAGTCCAACTAGCACAGTGGTCATGGTAATTTTATTACTGTGAAGCAGAACTTTATAGATGACTGTTCTAGCAGTATTATTCTTTCAAATTCCCACATTCAATAAATCAGTCCTGCAAATATAATTTTAACCATGCAGCACTGATTAGTTTTCAGAAGAGTTTAGTTCTTTTCCTTGCTGTTTTTATTTTTGTTATGATACGCTTGTTGTATCATAAGTAAACAATTGATGTCTACTTGCTTTTCCTATAAGCAAGTACATGGTTAAATTTCTGAGGGGGTAAACACTCCTAGATCTGGGCCCCTAGGCCGGAAATTGTACACTTCAGAGCGAGCTAATCTAAAGATTCCATCTGTCAAAATATGTATATGCTTGAGGAGAGTGCATATGCACTGCACTGCACAACACAGCACAACACAGCACAGCACAACACAGCCTAGGGATACTTGTGGTGGTGGTCTGGTGGATTATTGCATGCTTTAAGTGATTGTAGTTCAAGTGGATGTAAAACGCAGAGTGGAGATGTGCTTATCTTTGTATTACAGGACTGCCCGACTGCTCTAATAGAGTAACTGTGAATAAAACACAATAACATAGACATGTGTTGATAAATATTTAAATTTAATGACATAATTTATAATTTAATGACATCCTTTATAATTTAATGTCACTTGAAATACTCTAGGTTATTCTAAAGTTTCAAATTACTATTTAAAACACCAAAATTGCAAAAAGGCATATTTCCGAGCCTTGGATGGCTACCCAGCATGCATGTCTGAGGTGGATTCTATCAAAAATTTTAATCTAATGTGGTAAGGAACTCACAGAAAAAAATTGGTGCTTTTGTCAGTTGTGTCCACATTTTTTTGCTAAGCCACCTAACTAACTTGCCTTAAGGGAAACCAGCTTCTTGGTTTATTAGAAGATCCTCAATTCTTCTTGTATACTGAACCAGCTGGCCATAATAATGTGGCAATATTCTAACACAGTGTAGGGGGGTCACACTACCACACTACTTACTTCATCAAAGAAAGATTGAATAAGTTCAGAAATGTGCCACATGCCACACGTATGATTCCACCAATGCGTTCTCAATTCATTTGCAACTACTGCAACTTTCTTGAAGTTTCAATATACACACTTACCTTATCTTACTTCTTTTCTTCTCTATACACTAGAGGCCACAACTACAAACCATGCTCTAATTGTCAACCCAGGTCAGTTTTTTTTTTTGCACAGAGTAATTGATTCATGGAGCTCTCTCCCATCTCAAGTGATCAATGCTGATTCCCTAAAATGAACCTGCTGGACTGTCAATAAAAATGATTTAATGTTGCATAATGTATTTATTATTGTATTATGGTATACAAGCTCAAAAGTTGAGTATTTTGCAAATAACAAAAAGGCAGATAGGGGGAGAATAAATAATATTGGAAATTAGAACAATAAAAATTGTGTGCCGTATGCATGTGACCAGGTTTTCACAGGCTCACAGAGCCTTCTAGGCACTACTACTAGTCAGGTTCACTATGTACTTTTGTTCAAATTTTATGGGGATAAGCAAACCTATACATTTTTGGAAAGCTTAGAGCATGAAGAATCTGAAAATCAATGTTTACATTTGCACAGATTTATGCAAGGTCAGCATTTTAAATTTTAAAACAGTAGCTAATAAAGTAAAAATTCCTGGTATATCAATTTTAATTTAACATAAAATTTCATTAATGAACTCATTGGATTCTCTGGTGACATTTTTCGCATCCCTAATCATTAGAGGTGATAGTTAAATTAGAAACTTTTACAAACAGAATAGAAGAGCATCCATTATGCTGCAATAACTCAGGAATATTTTTAGCAAAAGGAATTGAGGAATATTCCAGATTAAATGGATGAGTTCTATGTATAACTGGTGCAAAGTATAAGTTTGGATTCCACTGAAACAGTTCAAGCCTAAAAACAGCACAACAGGTGAGTTGCTCTAATAGAGCAGTCACATATTCCAATAAAACAGTCAACTTTGAGTCCATATTTCTAATTTAGCAGTCACTTTTGTGAAAATCCTAGCTAGTGTGCTTATGTTAGGCATAAATTTCAGGAGATTAGGTAATACTAGGTTTGAAAGAAAAATTGTAATTTGCAAAAACATTCTCCTTTAAAAGTAACTTTGAAAATTAGCAATTGGCAACTATGATTTCACCCTGATTAGATCCAAGAGTATTTTTGCACCAGTTGGTGGCATGTATTGACACAGTTAATGGTGTCAAAGATAACTTTGCTCAAAATTTATGGGCCTGCATAATTATTATTAGAAAGCTGAGAGCATGGAGATCAGTGAAAATCAATGCTTACATTTATACAGATACCTACATGTTAGTTAATTGTTAATTAGGTGCAAATTTCTCAGCCTCTTATTTGAAGCAAACACTATTTCTATGTTCTCACACCCATATAGAATCCATTGATAGCCTCTAAAGTGCTTAGATACTTAATTTGGCAGATAGTTATTGCATGAAACAAAGTGAATTATTAACATTGAGATGTAGAGTATAGCTACATATAAAAACATCACAGCCATGTATCTACGTACATATACGTATATGTATTAATATCTAATACAGTTAATTCAAAGATATGAGCCTAACAATCATCAGCACTGTTACTGTTGTCATTTTTGATGCATTATACAGTGCGATAGTACTATATATTAGGAATCATGCAGGAGCTTTCCAGTTCAATGTATCACACTAAAACCAGTCTCAATTTCCCTTCATGACAGCTTAGCAGCATTGATTACGCACAGCCAAGCTCAAAAATGTCTTCAGACTAACCCCAAATTCTTTCCATAGCATTTTAATTTTTTTTATACTTAACAGAATTTTACGCTGACTGACTGACTGACATCCAAGTTAACTTGACACATGGACTTGATTTTGCCAACTGCAGACATACAATGCATGCATCATGGGCTTGCCTTTGTCTTTGTGTTCTAGTTCTCTTTGCTGACAATGCAAGGTGTCAATTCACACTATATAGTGCGATACAGCTTAACTGCGGCTGTGTAAACTTATCGCCAGTATTTTCCATAGCATTAATATGATTGATAGTTGAGACAGTTCTCATGTTTTTCTTCGTTTGCAATGCTGTGTAATGGAAAAATATAGCTGAACATGAAGTGTAACGGCTACCTCAATTTTTGTTTCATAATTGATAGTTAGAGCATGCAACCAGACATATATTATTTTGTCAGGTGCCCTTCTACTAACAGTAGTGAAAAAAGAGAGGTTGTTGCAGTGGACATTTAATCCCTACTTCAGTCATGGTTATAGACTGAATGAAGTGTAGGGATTAAATGTCCACTAGCATATATCACTATATGCAGATATATAGGCAACCTCTCTTTTTTCACAACTTCTTATATAGCAATTACCTACTTTTTGATCCCTAATCCAACTTCAAAATTTTCATTTTTCCTTCTACTTGTATGTTTAAATATTCATCTGTACCACACAGTTCTATGCAAGGTAAATTGTTACAATAGCACTAGCATTTTAGCATGGTGCAGTTACTTGTAAGCCTGTCATTAAAAATATGTTGGCTAGATATTTTATTACTGTGCCAAATGTCCTTTTTTATTTTTGTCATCTTCTGGATAAGAATCACTTCATCAACAATGGCAATATTTGGATTATTTAAAGATGCGTGATTTGCAATCATTCTGTCACTGAAAAGCAAATTTTCATAGGATTAACAGTTAGGTAACAGTAGATCCTATAATTTTCAATAATTGTGTATCAGTTTTAACTTGTCGGTGCATGTCTATCTGGTGCATAAAATTGCTCTTAGTGATAAGAGTAAATTCACTGTTGCCAATTGCTTATGTGAAAAGGAAACTTCCCTTTTAGGGGAGAGATAATTCCAATTATAAACATATGTAAGCACATTAGCAAAAAAAATGAATTCAAAAAAGTTAACTGCTTATAAGTGACTGCTTTATTAAAGTATCTAAATTTTCAGTTTTTGTTTAGGTTTGAACCTTTTTAGAAGACGTCAAATTATACTTTGCACTAGTTATAGCTACTTTGCACCAGTTATACCCAAATAATCGTACACTATTTACTATTCCTGAATTATTGCAGTACAATAGGTGTTCTTCTATTTCCTTTGTAAAAAACTTTCAATTATTCATGATTAACTGTCTCTCCTCTAATGAGTAGAGGTGTAAAAATGTCACTAGAGAACTAGAGAATTTGTTGAGTTCATTTGTTAAATTTTATGTCAAAGTAAACATAAAATTTTGTTATTTTATTAGCTGTCACTTTGAAATTTAAAAATGCTGACCTTGCAGGACTGTTTGCAAATGTAAACATTGATTTTCAGATTCCTTATGCTCTAAGCTTTCCAAAATGTATAGGTTTACTAATCCCCATAAACTTTGAACGAAAGTGTACTTTTTGACATAGTGAACCTGACTATACAACGGTACTGGTGATTTCTACATTTATAGCTACGTAGTTTTATAGGCCCTGACATCACAAAAGGTAACCAGTCAACAAAATTCCTACAGTGGCGTACAGCCGCTCAGCATGCATCCTTAATTGTCTTCAGCCACAAACAAATGAATATTGACTGCTGCTGTTTTGTAGCTATGCATATCTTCTGTTCAGCTGCTACTGTTAACTACTACGTACCGACCAGCTACAGTGGCATAGCCAGGAAAAAAATTTTACCGAGGCAAAGTTTATACATTGAAACAATTGAGAGGGTCAGCTTCTGACTCAACTGATTCACACACACTTTTAAGATTGAGTGGTGCAGCATTTGCAGATTGACTCTCTGTTTGGATGGAAGAAATTGTTTCAGAAGACTCTGAGCATTTTCTTCATGTCATAAGTAATGTTCCAGCTTAGTTAATGCTACAGTATATGCATGCCATGCTTCAATTATAGACTAGTGTAACTGCACTCAACACAAAAACTGAATTAGACTACTCTGGAAATATTGAGTGATCAGATCATTGTGAAATCAGGTCATTGTGAACTGCAATGGAGGTCATAGTCATGCACACTACTTTTTCAGAATTGATCTGATGTCATATTTTAAATCAGAGATTATCTCTTTGATGTGATGCTCAACTGCATGTGCTAATCATGTCAAGCTAGTGAGTCTAGGGGCATGCTCTCTTAAGGAAATTTTTAGAAATATATGCTTTGAAATGGCATGTGGAGGCTATTTTTATTGTAACTGCTAATACATGATTTGTGTGATCAACCGATTAACATAAATGTAAATAATTTAGACCAAGCAGTGCAATGAGAACAGTGACTATAATCTGTACTGAATGTTCTATTAGAGTATATTACGATGACTGCTCTATTAGAGTATCTCGATCTTTTTACAAATTAAAGTAGCTGAAAAGTGTTCCATCCAATTCCGGACTGTGTCATCATGGATTCTGGCCCTCCTTAGTGCTACAGCCATGTGTGTGGTACAGTGATACTGTCTAGTAACGTTTGAGTAGAAAATTCAGGGTGCCAAAACTCAGGCCTGCTCAGCCTGTTCAGTTGAGCATTTTTTACCGAGGCAGCTGCCTCGGTTGCCTCAATGGTAGCTACGCCACTGAGCTATAAACGAGACTAGTTATGTACAGACTTGCTCAACCACAAAATTACGTAATACCGGAAACAAAATAGTATCACGTGACGATTGTAACACCGGTAATGCGAGAGCGGACTTTTATCGATAAGGCAATTCTAATGGATTCAGGACTGAGTCATAAAGGAGTTCACTTCACCCTCAAGCTCAAGCTTACCGTTTCTTGTGTTCCAGCATATGTGTTGTACTGTGGAAGGTTGGCACACGTGGTGCTGATGACCGGTAAGCTATTCTACAATAAGGAAGTAGGCAACTAGTGTTCTATCAATGTATTCAGTGCCTAACTGGTAAAGCAGATAATAACATTAACATTGTATATGCACACCTTTATCATTACACTTAGGCATGATCACTGGAACAGTTTAACCAGCTAATCTTTTATGCACTTATCCGGGTGTTCAGTATTTAAAATTTAAAACAAATATTCTAAGTGCAGAGATTGATAACTCATATGGTAGGAATTATTCCTAATGACAGCTGCAGGTTGTACGTATACCAATAGGATTATAATTTCAAGCTTCTAGTATAGTTTTGTAACCAGTGATAGACGTAAACTGATATGTCACGGACTCACCCATCTGCCACACTCACACAAACGGATTGTGTGGTCAGGGTAGTGAATGTTCAAACATTGATTCATTAGGCCACATATTAGTTTCTCATCCCCACCTACATCGCTGTTTTACTTACCTCATCAAGGATTTTTGTACCACAGGTGGCTAAGGAATGCCAATTAGCACCTTTTATAGTTGGTACCTTGCTAAAGAAGTCTAAGAAAATTACATTTTGAGTCATTTTAGCTAGCTAAGTAAACTATCTAGTTAGTAATAATGCAATAAAAATCTGCCCTCCTGTACTGCTATTTTGAGTACAGGAGGATGAGAAAGTTTATGTGGCCTTATAAGCCACTTTTCATTTAGATTAAATTTGGAA
Organism: Dysidea avara; assembly: GCF_963678975.1. Classification (NCBI taxonomy): domain Eukaryota; kingdom Metazoa; phylum Porifera; class Demospongiae; order Dictyoceratida; family Dysideidae; genus Dysidea; species Dysidea avara. The sequence continues at coordinate 10,896,734 of NC_089279.1, read as the reverse complement.
TAATTTATTTCTTCATAAGAAGGACTGTCTATTTTGATTGTATATCAGTGACCTTGTGAAGTGTACCAGTCACATTACAGTGGTGTTGTGTATCAGGGGCCCTTGTGAAGGCCAATGGTGACATTGGTGAGATCATTACTAGCATGTGTAGGCCTGGTGGGAGATGCTAGCAGTTGATTGTAAGATGGAGCACTTGTGTGCTGTGTCGTAGTCTTGTGCCATTTGCCTCAATCGCCGCAGTGATGCCAATGGTAGATAACTGTACCACAGCTCATCAAGGGCTGCTTGTAGTATCCAAGCTAACTGTCAACAGAGCATTTCAATTGCTGGCACCAGTTTGGTTAATGCTTGCAGATCTTAAAGTAGGTTGTATATACAGTGTGCGGGCATGTACTTAATTATTAGACTGATCAATACATGGAGCATGAAGTCTAGGACAGACATCCAATGTGGTATTCATTACATAGAGTAGAACTGATTATTGTTAATGTTGGTTAGTCAAAGCGTGAGGATCAGTTGTCTTTGTTGCAGTGAGGATTATAGTAAAGGTTTGCCAGGGTGGGTGCTAAGATGTGCAGCTCCATGGATGATACATTGAATGGAAAGAATGAGCAAGAATTAAATGATTAGAAGGTAAACCTAGGGAAGTTGAACCCTTCACTGATGAATCGCTATACGTGGCCCAGCCATGTTAAACACATCTCACACATAGTGTAGATGTATTTCATGACCTCAGTAATAAGACCACCTCATTATAGTGACCATGTCAAGTAGGTCCTAAACAAAGCTAAGGTGTACTTCATGACCTTATTAATAAGACCACCTCATTATAGTGGCCATATGCATGTCAAGTAGGTCCTAAACAAAGCTAAGGTGTATTTCATGACCTCATTAATAAGACCACCTCATTATAGTGACCATGTCAAGTAGGTCCTAAACAAAGCTAAGGTGTAGTTCATGACCTCATTAATAAGACCACCTCATTATAGTGACCATGTCAAGTAGGTCCTAAACATAACTATGGTGTACTTCATGACCTCATTAATAAGACCACCTCATTATAGTGACCATGTCAAGTAGGTCCTAAACAAAGCTAAGGTGTACTTCATGATCTCATTAATAAGACCACCTCATTATAGTGACCATGTCAAGTAGGTCCTAAACAAAGCTAAGGTGTACTTCATGATCTCATTAATAAGACCACCTCATTATAGTGACCATGTCAAGTAGGTCCTAAACAAAGCTAAGGTGTACTTCATGATCTCATTAATAAGACCACCTCATTATAGTGACCATGTCAAGTAGGTCCTAAACAAAGCTAAGGTGTACTTCATGACCTCATTAATAAGACCACCTCATTATAGTGGCCATGTCAAGTAGGTCCTAAACATAACTATGGTGTACTTCATGACCTCATTAATAAGACCACCTCATTATAGTGACCATGTCAAGTAGGTCCTAAACAAAGCTAAGGTGTACTTCATGACCTCATTAATAAGACCACCTCATTATAGTGGCCATGTCAAGTAGGTCCCAAACATAACTATGGTATACTTCATGACCTCATTAATAAAACCACCTCATTATAGTGACCATGTCAAGTAGGTCCTAAACAAAGCTAGGTGTACTTCATGACCTCAAGTCTAAGGTGTACCTCATGTCAGACAGCACTATATTAATAATGTGCTCGTACTGGTACTAGAGCTGCAACACAAGTATTTTGAGACAGTTTAGGATGAGGAAGGGAAAAATAGCTTACACTGTACTTGTCAGAAATGTATGAGTCTGATGGGTGCCATGACAGGTCAGATACATTGTACCTGCATGTTACAATCATTAACATGTCATCGTAGCTCATCCCTTGACTGGTAGAAACAGAAGTAGTGTTGCACTGATATGAGATTTCACCGATAACCGATATTGGATAATATTTTCAAGCCGATAATTGTAGCCAATCTGATATTGCACAGCATGTCTATTTTGTAGCAATTTTTATTTTAAATTTGATTGTGAAGGACAAATTTAGCTTGTTTACAGTGGTAGCATTGCTACAATGATGTATAAGATATCTAATAACTTGATAAATATGCCTTGCAACCAATCTCTTATCCCTTGCACCTCCCTCACTCGCCATCATCGACTCTGCTATCAGCTCCCTTACTCAAGAATTAACACTCACTTATATTCCTTTTTCCCGTCAGCCATCAGATTGTGGAACAGCCTTAGCCAGCAAACCATTAACTCTCCAACTCTAGATCACTTCAAAAGAACACTTATAATAACATGACTGTATGTACAAACTGTTTTGTAATATGTCACACCCCCCTTTCCCACAACTCACCCACTTGTAATGTTGTGCCACACACTCTCTTTGAGGTTCTGCACATTATAATATATAATAATAATAATATATAATATATAATAATACAACAGCTGAAAGTACATGGAAGCAGTAAAAGCAATATTGAAAATGCAACTTAATGTATCTGTAAACATCAATTTGATGCATATGAGCATATATTCTAAATAAATACACACATCTGTATATGCTGCTTTTTTCATTGTGGCGCCGATCCGATACCGTTATACATACAAAAGCACAGCCAATATAATTATGGTTTTTCTGATAACCGATCCGATTATCTGAGCAGAATAGAAACAGATGTGTCGTCTTATGCTGTGTATACCATGCAACTATGGATGAGACATCACCATACAAACATGAACAATGTTTACGTACATGTATTTAGTCACATAATAGAGTAAAAGCTAGCCAGCCAATCCAAGTGTCAGTAGCTGACATGTCCTCATCAGTCTTCACTGCTCCATGACATCCGTCCTCAACCTCCATATCTAGTGTATGACATCTGGTGTTTCGTGTGCAGGAGCCTCACCATACTGTACTAGTGTAATCAATTTGAGGTAGTAACTCTGTTACCCTGTGGGTGATCATTATTATGAATGAGTGGATGGAATGTGTTTGATGGTTGCATTGTGTTCACACATCTGTACACAGAATAAATGGTAAGGAATAATCAAAAGGGTGGGTGATTATACCGGAATATATCACCGAGAGTAAATAATAGTAATGCAGAGTTATTGATTGATGCGTTGGCCCTTAATGAATGATTGTATGAAATAGCATGGATATTTCATTGATTTTGAAAAATAATAGTAATTTGAAATGCATATGTGGCAATGGGTCTTCGTTCACCAGCAGGTTTTTCAACATCTTTTGCACATGTAAGGTGTAGTATAGTAAGGACCTGATATAACTCCAGCGTGCTAAAACATGGTGGCCTAAACAAGTACGTTGTTACATCTTTGGGATCCACTTGGCAATTCCAGAATTCTAACAACAGCCATTTTCATTTAATGATATCATATTTTCACTTGGTATACTGGCTGAAATGGCTGAATATACCAACTAGTAAAGGCAACCCAAAACAAAAAATTACTTGAATATCTGTGTTATGTACTTCACACAATCATTTATTATACAGGCTAAAACACTCATGGTAGTCTTATACATCACCATAAACTTTTTAAAGCTCCTGGTGTTCATAGTTAATAAAATTGATTGGCCATACTTAAATATATTGCAAACTATCCAGTGCCTTCCGTCACTCTTTCAGTTTCAAAATATTTTGCTCAAGTGAGTGAGGACAGACGCACATCCGTAAACAAATTTCCCAAACCAACTTCACATAAACCTACAGCCAACTGCACACCCACACACAGGCCTGCTGTTAGCATGCCACTTGGGAAGGTACGAACAGTGGACTGGATCACTGGAATGGACTACTGGACTGGTGATTTTTGGTTTTTAAATTCATTGGACCGGTGATTCACTTTTTATCTTTAATATTATTGTCAGGGTACAGGAATGTGCTGTTAGTTGTTGCGTTAATGAAAACGCATTCCTCGGAAATGTCTATGTACTACAACAATGCACCCTATAGACTACTTACATAGCATAATGACTTGCTTTATAAAGATGAATGTGAACATTGATATATAGCAAACATTTTAATTCCCATTTTGTTTCCCTAATGTAAACCATACAAAAATGAGATATTCTAGATTAACTGCATTTGCACAAAGATAAATATTTTCAGGAGCTTGGAATGAAATGATCTAGCTACGCATTATAATCTAATTACATCCGTACATGGTAGCTGCTGTATTGTGCAGTATAGTAGCAAGTTGTAATAATGTGTACTGTGTGATGTACCACTACTACAGCCACTAGTCAACTACTGTGTTTATGTATGCATTAATTGGCTTAACATCATTGTATGCTTGCGCATTAGGCATTTATCTAAGAAATACTATGTAATATTTCGCCCATACCATACACTACAGTTTTGGGACATGCTAATGAAAACAAGTGGGCAATTGCATTGAAGAAAGTGTAATAGCCAATGTGCTTAACAAAAAAATGTTGAAAAATGAATTATGAAAAAAAAATCCCAGTCCAGTAGCCCAGTCCAGTGTTTGTACCTTCTCGTTCCAAACAGATGATGCCATTATACTAACAGGATTATTACCTCGACTCCAGTGGAAGAGTACCTGCTTGCCGTAAACACCTAATATAGAGAGGAACATACTTCATAATAACATCAATTGCTAGTCTAAACCTGCATTAGATGTCACAAGTGACGTACTAATGGAAACTTTGAATGGGGAGACCTGATGATGGACAGGGCCAAGCATGTAATAGATCACCCAAGATATTAACAAAAGGTTTTTTGTTTTTTTTTCAAATGTGTCTTATTAAGACTTGCAACAGTATGTTCAGATAAAAGCCGCAGCCCCCCTCTTATCTGAGGGCGGCTCTTATGACAATAATTCTAGGCTGTGGAGCAGCTACTATCTGGGGGCGGCTATTATGCAAGCCACAGCTATTAACCGGTCAGATACGGTACATTGTTTTAAGCTGTTACATACATTGTATCATTTACTACAACATTGAAGCAGAAACCTGGCAAAAGAGTTGTTTTAAGCCAAGAAATATCATTTTTGAAAGAAGCTAAAATGAATGACAGTATTGACAGATGATTAAACAAGGTCAGTCACTCGTGAATCCGTATAAACGCTGCAGGCTGCTGCCACACAAGCTCATAGTAGCTGCCCTCGGATAGTAGCCGCCTTCGCATAGTAGCTGCAGGGTTTTTACTTGCTGAAAGTTATAGTAGCTGCGACTATTAACTGGTAAAATACAGCAAGTTAATATTCTAAATAGTGGTGAAATCTTACAAAGACAAAGAATCCAGTGAGTTTTCACTGCCCTCTAAATCCGGGATTTATAAGTCATAGGGTAAGAATTATTTCTTTGCCTTAAGTGATGGATATACTACTACATACTCAACCCTGATGTTATATGTGACCAGATCTGCAAAAAGGTGTCTTACAACATTTTCAATTACATGTACCTGGCACCCATATTCATTAATTGATAGATTAGCAAAACCCCTTAAGGGTAAAATGCTAATGTACAAAAATCATGGTAGCAATTTAACAAGAACTGTACAGGTAAGGCAAACTTGATTACTTGTTTCTCATCTACAAAATTTGGATTTCCATGTGAACAGGAGGTCATGAAATACTCCAAGTCAAGCTATCTATTACTATAAAGGTTAGCCAAATAAAGCCTTTTAAGAACTAGTACTTATGTTTTTCCACCGTCCAAGTGACATTTGCTGTGCTGTAAAATGATAGCCAGCCTTCTTAGCATAAAAAATAAGTAGGGTATAAAAATATGTTTGAATAAATATTGAGTCTCAACTGAACATTTAGTGTAGTTATAATTTCTAACAATCCGTAGCATCTTGAAGGACATATAGTTGTTGTAGTCCAAGATTATATAACAACACTCAACGACCATCTACCCCCAGTACTGGCAATGGACAACCTAACAGTGTTGCTACAACAACAGATCACATGACAACACAGGACACACCCACCTACCTTTCTCCAATGATATGGCGGGAAGTCATTGAGGACATCATACAGCTGAAGTAGTAAGATGCCAAACTCTTGCCCATGTGATAGTGTAGACAACCAATATTGTTGAAGCGACCAGCGTCAGTCGGTGATGGTGGCTTTGGAGCTGATGTTAACAGCTTGTCACTTTTACGATAGTTTCCTCATAAGTACTCATAGTTGGCCTTGAGGAAGGCTACATGTGTCACCTAGGTGATCAGGTAACTAAGTAACAAGTAACATCACAGTTACTTACTAACAGCATTCTCAATCACTGAGACTCTTAATCTCCTTCTTGCAGCCTTTGAGGTTCTTCTGTAGCATCTCCAGCCAAACTCTGAATGATAATCCATAAATGTGCAATATTACACACACAGTACAGACCTACACACAGTACAGACCTACACACAGTACAGACCTACACACAGTACAGACCTACACACAGTACAGACCTACACACAGTACAGACCTACACACAGTACAGACCTACACACAGTACAGACCTACACACAGTACAGACCTACACACATTATACACACAGATGTACGTATGAAAATTTCATCAATTGATTGATCATACCTAAAAACTGACAAATATTAGTAGTTGGTGCTTGCTTTCATGTCTCCAATACCACGTATTTTGTCAGGATCAGGATGTACATTATAAACTGGTTGGCCTAGAAATTTAATTTATGACTTGTTGAATTCACATTTGTCTTTGCTCAGTATTAGCCCAGCTTACTTGAAGTACATACACACACCTGGTGTAATTGCAACTGGTTATCATTCAACTAGAAGAGGAAACAGTGTTGCTTGTGATTGATAACAGCAATAATGAAATTAGAGGCAGTGGGTAAAAAGGGATGCAGGCGGGGACTGATCTGCAAAACTATTAAGTTTGCCTGGCCTAACTTGACTTGGGAATAAGCTGAAATTTGGTCATGTTACACCCATAACATAGCACTATTTTTGGGTGCAATTTTAACATGATAGGCTGAGCAGGTGAAAACTATTTGAACACAGGACACTAGTTGTACCCTCAAGAGCTCACCGGTCATCAGCACCACGTGTGGCAACCTTCAGTAGCGGCCAAAATGCAACACATATGCTGGAACACGAAGAAACGGTAAGCTTGAGCCTGAGGGTGAACCTCGGGGTGAACTCCTTTATGACTCCTGAATCCATTAGAATCGCCTTATCGATAAAAGGTCTCTCGCATTACCGGTGTTACAACAATCGTCACGTGATATTATTTTGTTTCCGGTATTATGCAATTTTGTGGTTGAGCAAGTCTGTACATAACGAGATTGGCTATAAACCCTCGTATAAATAAAAACCGGTGTTATACGTAGCTTTAGCAATAAATATATACCGGTACAGTGTTAGCTACATTACTTTACAAACGTGAGTTTGACTACGAAATACGTCCAGTGACCTTTCGGTGAAGATAGCCAAGTATGCCCATACAAGGAAAATTAGATATCACGTGGTTATCAAGACCTCTTCTGGTGGAATACACTATATAGCCTTTTTCTTATCAACTAGTCATTGGTAGCTACCTTGTGTGATTGTCTATATTATTATTTGGAGCTAAGTATGTTTATAGATATTATGGTATGTTCGTTTGATGTAATATGTACTGTCACGTGACTGGCTGTGTGTTCAAGGCCAGGGGTTTGTGTGTTTGAAAGAACGGCTTTCTAGAGTTAAAAATCAATCAAATCATATGGACCATATCTGGTAACTAGCTCAGTACCAATCAGTGTTAGCTGCTCACTCATTTTCCATGGACAATGATCACTAGTAACTGTATCTTTGTAGTAGGATAGCACTTACAGCAAGGGTCTAAAACTTAAAAAAAAGTCTTGTCCAAGATTGTACGATCTTAACATCCGCCCCGCTGTTTGCAGAAAACCGGACTAGTTAGTATACAAGCATTTTGACTCCTTTGTCTAGAGGGAAAACTGACAGACATTCACCAATTTAATATCTTTTTCGCAATTTAAGAAATATTTAATGATGTAATGCAACTATCAAAGTTTTGACCCACCTACCCCCATGTGGGGCATAGCAAGGGGATTAGACCATAAGTTATACCCCAGGTATGGCCGGGGATTTAGCAATGCTTTGTAACAAAGGATCGAGATACTCAAATGGAGAAAGGAAGGGATTAGACCTACAAATTTGTCCTGTTAGAGTTTGGTCAAATCCCCTCCTATTCCCCCTCCTTACCTGCATGGGGTAGGTGGGGCAAAACTTTGATATGTGAATGTAGAAATGTTGTGAAATCTGTCTACTATTATTCTGTATGGTATGATATATCTGACACCAGCAATTACATTATTTCTTCTTCCTTATAGCAATGAGATCACCATTCTTGTCAAGATTAGTAATATTGTTACATCTGTTGTCTAGTGCTGTTGATGTTGCTGATAGCTTGACAGTTAACTCTCATCAGATTCTCTCTATTGGAAATTGTTCAGGGAAACTAGACGAGTTCTTGTGCAACTGTCTTGCTCAAAATGACACAGTGGATGTTCACCTTTTACCAGGACGATATGATTTTAGCCAACCGTCATGCATCCTACAAGACAAGACCAGAATAGCATTTACAGGTAATTCAACCACAAACACTGTCATTTACTGCAATGGTTTTAATTTATTATTCATCAACACACAAAATGTTTTAATAAGCAATATTGAAATGGTGAATTGTGGAAATATTGTTAGCAATATGATAAATCAAAGCTTTAGCAATGTTATTCCTCAGATATATTTTGGTGCAGGATCTAGGTTCACAATAATGTTTATTTCAGCAGCTAATGTCACTATTTCCAATGTGTCTATGAAAAACAATTTAGGATACGGTATCATCACTTCAAATGCACTAGGAGTAGTGAGATTATCTCAGGTGCATGTTGTAAATACTACATTTGAAAAGGACAAAAATTGTAGAGACTTGGACAGTGGTCCCAAAACTGATTTTTCCTGTTCAGGAAGTGGAGTCTTGTTTTATTATTATGACTTTTCAAATTGGTCTGATTTTAATAGCTCGTTGTCAATTGACAACTGTTTTTTTACAGGCAATAAAAACATTGCACCATTAGATTCCTTTACAGCCTTTTCAGATGTTGTTAACACTGCTTACTACCGTGATAAGGTGCCATTGATTGGAGCTGGTTGCATTGCTCTGTATTATGTACAACATAATTTTACAGTCACCACTAATATAAGCAATACAATATTTTACAATAACAATGGAACGTATTCTGCTACTGTGGGTATAGCTCACTTCCAGTCAACTGTAGGAGAAACAAACTTTAACAACTGTACATTTAAAGACAATAACAGAATATCTCTTGAAACAAATGAGATGAAGTTATATGGTTCACAGCAACGAGGTGGTGTCGTGCTTCTATACTCCATTGTAAGGGTTAAACCAGGTTTATTTCCTGTGCTTGTCCAACGTAATCCCATTGTGCTTCGTATTCTTACTATATCAAACTGTAGCTTTATAAAAATGGGTGGCAATAGAGGAGCAGCTGTTTTCATTGGAAAAAACTCTGCAGACTATCTAACAATTGTTGTAAGAATTTTTCAGTGTAATTTTATTGAAAATCAAGCTGATTCTGGCTCAGCTATTTTTGCTAAGGTAAATCAATTCTTGGTGTCTGGGAGTAGTGGTGGAATTCAGATTAATTTTACAGATGTAATTGCAATAAACAACACTCTTTCACCTGATGGTACTTTAGAACATGCCAGTGGAACTTTAATAACAGGAGTGTTTTCATTTCAAAACTGCCGTACTTTCATTCATTGTGAACATTTTTGTAGTTTTACTGGCAACCAGCCATCAGTGATTTATGGGCACAATTCAGGAATAGTGTTATCAGGGACGGCTGTGTTCCACAATAATACGGCAAGATTTGGAGGAGCTGTTCATTTATCAGATTCATTTATGTTTGTTTACACAAGATCTAATCTTTCTTTTCAAAATAACTTTGCTTACTCATCAGGTGGAGCCATATATGGAGAGTTTGCCAACACCAATGAACAGTCAGAAGATTACTGTCCTATTGAATTTGTTGGAGATCAGGAAATATTTGATATTGCTCACATTAATCAGCTTAATGTTACAATAACCTTTCAGAAGAATTTTGCAGTGTCTCGTTCTTCTTTACAATCCATCAGTTCCGATGTATTTTATATCTGCTCATGGTACCCTGATACTATCACTCAAATCAAACTCGGCAGAGAAACTCCTGTTGTTAATGGTACACGAGATTCTGTGTATCACCATGTGTTTACATTTATCCCAGATAACACTACTGATGACCAACTTTGGATTTTGGCCGATTTGCCTTGTCTGTGCAATAATGATAACACCTATAACACTAGTGATTGTTTAACAAAAAGGTCATTTGTTTTAAATAAGGTCATTATTCCTGGAAGATCATTCAACCTTTCCATCGTAGCTTTAGATGTTGTCGGTTCAGTTGGGTTTTCAGACAAGCTATTTGGAGATGTATATCATACTGACATTTCAGATGGACAAATTCTGCTCGATGATGATCAATATGTCCGACCATTTTCTGTGGTAAAGAAAGCATGTACTACTGTAGATTTCACTGTCTTTTTCAGACATAACAGTTCTCTTGAAAATGGAACATTAGAACTTTCTTTACTGCAACAATTCACAGTAAAGATATTCTTTAAATTTAGTGACCGATGCCCTACTGGATTTACACTAGTAGATGTTGCTAATAGCATGTTTGGGTGTGTGTGCGATAAGTTTTTTAATCAAAGAGTGCATGAAAGCTTTGAATGCAGTGTTGTAACTGGAAACATTACACGTCATGATCGGCAGGCTTGGTTATCAACAATTGATGGAGACTTACAATATACTGGAGTATGTTCACCTACTTACTGTCATGATAAATTGATAACATTTGTTCTCAGTGAAGAAGATGTACTTTGTACCGATCATCATTCAGGAAGAGTGTGTGGTGGATGTGAAGATGGTTTTAGTAGAGTTTTTGGTTCTGATACATGTAAGAAATGTGATAATGCTTGGCTAGCCACAATAGTATTGTATGCCATTCTGGGAATTGTACTGGTGTTGATATTGTTTGCATTGAAGATTACTGTCACATTTGGAATAATCAATGGATTGGTGTTCTTCTGTAATGTTATGAGCATAAATGAACAATTATTTTTTAATACCAAGAGATCAAATTTTTCATTTTTAAGAGTGTTTATTTCATTAATCAATCTGGACCTGGGATTTGAAATATGCTTTTATGATGGAATGACTCAACTAACTAAATCAGGGCTACAGTTTGTGTTTCCAGTATACTTGTGGTTGCTAATGATAGTAATTATTTTTGCTCACAAAAGAATTTCTATTCCGGCCCACACTGTCCAAGTGTTTGCAACACTGTTTTTGCTTTCATATGCAAAAGTTTTACATGCAGTCGTTGACGTATTGACCTACACAGATATTTCATCATCCAACCAAGGATCTATTTTTGCGTGGCGGCCAGATCCTACTGTGTCTTACCTTACAGATGGTCATGTCGCACTATTTATTATAGCTTTGTTATTTTTGATCTTCTTTGTTGTTCCATTTGCATTGGTTTTGACCTTTCCTAACAGATTTATGAGGTACCGACAAATGAACTATTTCTATCCATTGGTGGACTGTTTTGCCGCTCCGTTCAAAGATAACTATCGTTACTGGTTTGGAACAAGAGCAGTTCTCCTTATTTACTTGGCTTTGACAGAAGCTGTACTATTTTCAAATGACCAGGCAATATTGTTGTCAAATATATTTGTTGTAGGCTTTTTTGCCTTTGCACAAGCTTTCATACTGCCATTTAAAACGCTGCTGTCAAATGTATTTGATCTCTTGTTCATGGGAATATTTTTGATTTTATGTATTGCTACACATATACTTTATCAAGATGACGACGACGTGAATAGTACTGTGAACATTCTTGGGTATTTTTCTTTTATGCTATTTTGCTTCATTGTCATTTATCATGTCTATGATTATAGAATCAAAGACACAAGTACTGGACTAAAGATCCGCTATAAACTGTTTCAAGTACAGAGAGACTACTTACTCAGGTGCAAATTCTTTGAATATTTGAATCGCATCCATGACCAACATTTCAAACCTATTATTACTAAACAAGACTCAGAATGCAACCGGTATAGAGAATCTTTTCTTCAACATGATAACTAATAATTATATTTTTAGAAACATTCTTTCATGTACATAAAATTTATTACTTCACTTGTATATTAGTGTAAGATGTGCTGGAAATTTAAATCATTTACAAAGTTTGCAGGCCAACTAAGAAGTAGTGCTGGTGTTTATGACACAAAAAAGGAAATTATGCGGTTACTTAATGATACATACCATTATAATATGCTAAGTTCAGCCAAGCAGTTTCCCAAAAAATGATTCTTGGGATAGGAGGGCTTTGTACAACAGGATGTGACTGCTGTGTGCAATGAATAATGATCTGACTGGCAAGTACACTCTTTGGGCTTCACACTTTGAGCTATACTGGTAGCGTGGTTATTTTAGTCAGTGATCTCACACATTCAAATGCACATATCCAGCAGTGCTGTTGTGTAGTGTATACTACGCATTGTTGGACGTGCACTGTAAATGAATAACTTGAATAAATGAATGCACTGCACTGTTTATAAATGTACATGAACAAAATGAATAAGTTGATAATGATTTGCTGGGTATTTACAGAATCTGGTACAACAAGCAATTGCAAGTCCCGAATTAATGCCCCCTATTGCAACACATTCAAGTACTCATGTGTTCAGCATATGCATGCTTGTCACATGATGTGTAGGATGATATGTAGTGGTGGAGTGGGTAGCACAGTGTTTGGCATATACAGAATGTATGGTATGACAAGTAGTAGGTATGTGAATATGATTATGGGTACTCTAATGTGGGACTATTTACTGTACTAGCATTTTTTTGAAGGTGGAAATATTTGCGGATTGCCATCCAAACTTCAAGGGGAGAAACTTGCGCTTCTATATGTATATATAAAATTAATTAATGCCAGCATTTCCCAGTTTGGAAAAAATGGTATACTATATGAATCATTAAAATTAATCTGGATGATCATACTGGTTTTTGGGTGCTACATGTACTGTCACATACTACTAGCTGTATTATAGCTACAGGCTACAATGTTAGATTCTGCAAGTCTACTAGTAGATAACTTAAGAAAAACATTAATTTTATACAGTGAAACTTGTCCATTCCAGCTACCTTTGGGCCAACTTATTCTGAGTAGGTGGCTGCATTAGGCAGGTCACTTCATACACAAAATGACAGCACATTTGACTAGTTAGTTACTAGTTTTCTTAAGCCAATAGTTATACAGTTAATAGCACTGGCAGCTTTTATCATGGGAGTTTTTTTATCATTAGCACTTCATAGTGACCAGCACTGAAGGATTGGCTCAGTTAGGCTGACGACTTACCCGGAATTTACTCCAGTATTCACTTACATGATGTATATAGCTAGTTAAGCAAGGGAATCTCCAGTACAGAAGAACGGCCTTGCCGAGTACTGTGAATTTAAATAATCAATCAATCAATCAATCAATCAATCAATCAATTGCATCAGTCCAGTGCAGCCGGCTAGTGCTGCATACAGCAAAGGTCCATCCAGATAGACAGCTGCTGCTGCTGCTGCTGCTATGTAGATATGCGTAAATGCAGCAACTTAATATGGCCAACTCAACACAGGCTTGTGTGTAACTAACTTCAGTTTTGTTGTTTGGTTTTGGGCAACTATATACAGTAGCTATATGTGGCTATGTTAGAGAGCATAAACCTAGCTTGATATACCAGGCCTGAGATGTATATGGGAAATTTTAGTTGCGTGACTTGCTATATATAGTATCTGATGAGAATCATGGGCATGAGTCACCAGCTTCTCTACAAAGAAGGGCATGATTTAAGTAAAGTCACGTGACCAAGCACACAAAGGTTTCGGTGAGACCATTATGCTATAGATCTCCTCGACAGATTATATCTCGGATTATATCGTGTAACCTGCAGCGGGTCCTAGTGAACCATTGGTAAGAACAGCTGCATAATTGTGCCATAATTCTTTGTGTCACTGATGTTGCATATGGCGCTACAAGTGTGCTCGAATATTTTAAATGTGGTACTGCATGATAGAGTGTGCATAGCGAGGTGTAAAGTAATTGAGGGTATTTCGGACACTCTTTGATAAAATCACTCTAACACTGCACTCGCAACGAGTTAGCGCAAACTCTAGGAATCGTTTTAAAGCCTATCTTATGGTGCATCTGCAGTACAAATTTCGTTTTGATACAATCAACTGCTGAGGAGGTATGAGCCGAAATTTAACAGCGTGTAAAAATGCAACATGCGGCTAATTCCGGACACTTCGAATAACAAACAAGTAGCGCCTTCTACAGGTTACCAATCCCCTGCAAAAGTATAGAGACTAAAGTACCACTCATCTGGAGCTTATAAATCAAGTAGAAAGTTCATACTTTTTGGGAGGAAGCAGTAACTGTGCGTATTTTAAAAAGTTTATGTAATTCGTGAATATATTCTGTGTATTTCAATAGAACAGCTGCTGAAAAATCGACTGCAACTCAACCTGTGCTGCATGGATTCTTATGATTTTTGCTATGCAATTACCCGAGGCTATGATATTCTTATATCTTGAAAATATGAGCTTGGTCTGCCTGGATAGATTAACGTTTTCAAAGTTTTTGAACAAAAATACCCATGATTACCCTACAAATTCGTGTCAAAATTCGCGATGGAATAATGGATTCACTTCAATTTTGGTGTGTAGATAGGCCATAGGATACTGCATTAGCATACCAAATTATAGGCCCAGGGATTCTACCATTGCTGAGAACGATCTAAGTGTCCGGAATTAGCCGCTGTCCGGAATTACCCGCACTTACCTTATAATGCTTTAGTTGGTTGTCTGTGAGTCTCTTCGACCTGACTCGCGTAATACTGTAATGCATATGGCACTGGCAGAATGAAACCAAGTGTACGTTTCACTTGTGAAGACAGCTATAGATGACTACCACCTATCATTTTTTTTGTTGGAGAGCTACTGAAGTGCTAGCTCAAGCTATTAGCAAGATGGGTTGCGTAGTAGTGAACGTCATAATAATGACAACATACAGGAATAGCTATATACAAGGTAAGGTAAGGGGCCTAGACTCAGGGGTACACAACTACAGGTAGCCGGATCCCTGGCAAGACGAACCATAAAATACAGTACACAATTACAACATTAACTAAAAAACAGTTAAAAGTTCCGTAATATCCAACAATTCTGATGAATGAGCATTGAAGATTCTATAGGAGCATGAAATGGCAACTTGAGCAGCTTGTTCGAAAATAGATCTAACCGAGCATTTTTGTAGATGACAGACTCTACATAAATTAGATATTGTTGATGGCAAGAAGTGACCTAAACACCCAATTTCAATTGTAACTATGTAGTTCAACAAATAAGCCAGTACTCTCAAGGTCTGAAAGTAAAGGACCATAATGAGCTACTTTCCTGGAGCTGCCATGGCAGCTGCAAAGTTGTATTGGTAACAACTGACAGTTCCAGTAAGATAATGCCATCATCGGGAATCAAAATACTGTTGTATTTATCCGGCCTGCACCTATTAAATTGTATTGCCGGTAACTATCATAATCAAGGCACATAATTGTGAGGCTAAGGAAAGCCAATGCAGCTTAAGTGTACATCTGTGTTATATATAGCTACAGGCCGATTTTCACAAATTCATATCTGGGTCGAACAATGGAAACATTTTTGTAATGGAAATTTCTGTTTTTGAGACTTGGGGTGAGACACATTCTTACTGACATAATTTAAAGCACAATAGGTAACCAAAAGTATCAAGCATAATGCTAGCGTAATAGGGATGATATTTGGAAATTTAATAAAATATGTAATGCGCGTGCCTCAAATAAAGCATATGATCACCGCCAATATGCATTATTATTACATTTCATATTTAGAAACACGTAAAATAACTGATACTTTGTAAAAATATGATCGGGATACTCTAATAGAGCAGTCACTCTAACACCAGTCAGAAAACACTAATGTGCTCTAATAAAATAGCCATTTCTCGAATCTGATTTTTAAAAGCATAATTTTGAGCATGATAGGCTTGAGTTTTGAGCACTGCTCAAAAGCATAATAGGTAAAATTTTGAGAAAAATAATAGGCTGGGGCCTATCCATATTTCTTTTTTGAATCAGGCGCATGCAGATTATATATGATTTCCTGAATTTGTAAACGTGTATGTATGTACACTTCCAAAAAGTTGCTACAAAATTTAAAAATATATATTTTAGTGGAATTTTCTATTGCCTGACTGAGTGACTGACTAAGTAGTGCCTTCAGACAAACGTAACCCGATAATGGCTAATGATACAGGCTTGATTTTTTACTGCTCGATGTCACTTCAGCCTGACAGGTGCCTTTTGGTATACCGCAGTATGTACAATGCATGCTTCATGAACATACCTGTGCCTTCCTTTGTGTCCCATTTAACTCTACTGATTTGCGCTAGTGCAGCATGATGGCTTTCCTATGTTTTACAGGAATTGTCTGAGTTTCTGTTGTGACTGAATTGATTGCAGAGGTCCTTCTCGTAGTGTTCTTTGTTTATAACGCTGTGTGACATGGCTGAAAATGAATACATAAGTCATAATAGCCACTTTGCTAATCCAGTAACTGATAGTTTGGCACGCGTTCAGACAATAGCAATTTATTTATGTGTTGATTAGCAAAACCCTTAGGGGTAACAAGCTAATGTACAATTACAGTGGTAATTATTAAGTAAATAAGTACGACCTAAATGTGTCTATGTCAATCTCATGAAGATCGGGATAGGGTAAGGAATTCCATTCAATGGTCATTTTGGGGAAAAAGGAGTTGTGATAAATTTCTGTTCTTGATTGGTAGTGAGAAAATTTTAATTGATGATGAGCTCTAGTATTTGGAAAGGATGAAGACGGCAAGTAACAGTGCAGAACAATAAGTAGGTTATTTACTAATTTGAATAAAAGGATT
The DNA here is from genome assembly GCF_963678975.1 of Dysidea avara. NCBI lineage: Eukaryota > Metazoa > Porifera > Demospongiae > Dictyoceratida > Dysideidae > Dysidea > Dysidea avara. The sequence goes on along the minus strand of NC_089279.1, from coordinate 10,879,607 downwards.
AGTCTATTATTTTTGCATCGATCTTGTAGAGTTGGCCAATTTAACTGGTGTAGGATTGTGGTAATACTGTCGTGATGATTTCTTTGCCATCAGTTGTTTGTGACAAACCGTGCCGTTTTGTGTTGGATCATTTCAAGTTGGTTGGTTGCATTGCGATGGTAAGGGTCCCAGATGGAGGAACAGTAATCAACCATTCGTAAAACCAATTGTTTATAGCTACGCTGACGAAGATGTCTAGGAAGGTTGTACATATTATGTTTAAGGAATCCCAGTGTGCGATTGGTTTTGTGGCAGAGTGTTTCAATGTGAGGATGCCAGCTAGGATAGTTTGTGGTCTAGTGTTCTACCTAAATATGGATGTTGAGAAACAATGTTTAGTATGGTACCATTCATGATATGATCATAAGTACTTTTGTGTTGTTTTGTAGTTACTTGGAGAATGCTACACTTGGAAACGTTGAATTCCATATACCAATCTCTTCCCCAAGCTGTTAGGTTGCTGAGATCTTGCTGAAGAATATCATGGTCCTGTGGTGTATGTATCACTCTATAAACTAGGCAGTCGTCAGCAAAGAGACGTATCTGGCTCTGAATGTTATCACAATGCCTGTGGCATCATTCCTTCCATTCTATTGTGGTATGCGTGGGTTCACCAATCATAAAAATGGGCTTGTGGATTCAGTGGGATGGAATGGTGTAATTAGAAGATTTCACCCAGTGGAAATCTCTTTATAAAGACCACTTCTTTATAAAGTCAGTTTTATTTTAAATATCTAAATTGCTGTTTTAGAGTGTATCCCCAAAATACAGTCTTTTTGTTAATTGTGTACCACATGTCTAGAAAAGTCGGAGTGATGTCTGATTTGTAACTAGTATATTTAAAATTAATGAAGTAGGGATCCAAGTAATAAAAAATAGTGAAACAAGGGATGAATGATGGTATTGCAACCTTGCTCTGTGAGAAAATCTCTACATTGGAATGTTATAATGATTATTTTGATGAATGCCAAAGTAGGGGATTTTCCCATAGAGCTATGCTGTAGTACCATCATTCATCTGCCCAGTCAAAATTGGCCCATACCAATTTTGGTAGGCTGGAGTAGTTTGGGATGCAAAGACTGCCTGTTTCACTACTTGTTATCATTTGGATCCCTACTTCATTTTTAAATTAACATACTAGTTTGGTTTTTGTTACTGTATCATACAATATATGTATACAGCTATACACATGTGACTGCTCTATTAGGGTGACTGCTGTATTAGAGTATCTTAAGTCCCTACCAAGACTGAGGCATGATCACTATTTTTTATTTTCACTGTGCTGCTATTATAAATACAGTAAAACCAATAAGGGATGTGGTCATAGTGTTCGAGTAAATAGATTGATGAGAGGTGTGTCTTCGCGCTCGATTGTTATAAGCAACAAAGATCGCTTAATGGGTATGGCCTTGAACCCATCGTTAAGTTACAGGCATCTAAATATGCTGCTCAAGGAAAGTGTTAATATGGAAAATTAATGCCTTGATATGGGTGTTGTTGCATGAAGAGAAGACGACCAGCCCAATTGAAGATAAAAGGAAAGACAGGCAGAGAAGGCATGCACACAATGGAACCCCTAAAGGCACATCCCACTGATGAGTTTGTAAATGTGCCATAAAATGGTGGCTGTATGCTGCTTCATTTGGCCTCCAACCTTGCAACCATAGTCAGGCAGGCTGTCAGGCAGATGAAAATTCGAGTTTGGATGCTTTCTATATCTGGCCACCTGTAAGTGTTTTCTTGTTTTTAATGCTGTATTTGATGTTAGATGACACCATGTTCATCAACATTTTCATTCAGCAAAAAATGACTAGGAAGGGAAACAGAAACATCTAATTAGCTTTTCGTGGCCCAAGCCTCTAATTGTTTAGTATAAATTACAATGACAAACTCCAATAACTACCTGCCTTTTGTGCCTTGCCTTCACCATTCATCTTTACATAATCTTCTTCATACAAAAACCTTGTCAAGGTATTAATATTGTAAATCAACACTTTCCTCAGAGTAGCTGTATATTAAATACCATGAAAAATACTTGAGGTGTTTTCACTACTATATCAAAGAATACACAGATAGTCGCCAATTTCTATTGCTAAATTTATTTGCAATTTAGCCATGTGAGAAAATCCCTACTCTAGCGTTGAACAAAATAATTGTAATAACATGTAAATATACAGAATTTATAGCTATGTTATACCACCATTCATACATATTGTTTTACAACTTGGATCCCTTAAGTCATACATAGTCTTGTTATGCAGCCTTTGTGCATTGTAGGGGTTATTACATGACATCATGTTCAGCAACATTTTCATTATCATGTTAATGATGTTCACTGTTAGTGGTATCATGGTGGATCAGAGTAATCAAGGTGATATCACCGAAGGAAACTGCTCTGGAGATTTGAGCTATTTTTTATGCAATTGCTTTAACCACACAAGTGACATAGATCTTCATCTAGGTGAGGGAAACTTTAATCTCACAAAGCAACCACAGTCTTCTTATTGTCTACTTAACAATAAAACTAAAGTAACTATATCTGGTGTTGGAAATGACACAAGGATTATTTGCAACAATTTCATGCTTGCGTTTATAAATTCTTCTAGTATTGTTATTCAAAACATACAGTTCATAAACTGTGGCTATGTTGTTGATGAGTCTATTAAAGAAACGTATCGTACATCTAGCATGTATTCATATTTCGGGGAGCAATCACGAGTGTTCATTTTGATGTATAATTCTGTGAACATAGGATTAAGAAATGTAAACATGGATAGGACACTTGGATATAGTATTGTCTTGGTAAATGCCCTAGGATTTGTAGAGTTGCATAGCTTAATGATTGCCAATACCACATTTGAAAATGATCGACAGTGTATGAGTTATAAGTGCAATGATAACGGAACTGATCATTTATGTACTGGAAGTGGAATTGTCTTCATTTACCGTAACGATGGTAAGAGATTTAATATAACGGATAATGTTGTCACAATAGATAATTGTGTTTTTAAGAACAACAAGAATGGTATACCATTCAAGGATTTTAATAGTTACGTTAATGTGATCAATTCTGGTTTCTTTCGAAAGCGACTTCCCATCATTGGAGCAGCAGGCATCACCTTCTATTACACACAAAATGAATACAATGTTACCAGCAACATATCTAACTCAGTGTTTCATAATAATAATGGGATGTTCGCAGGTAGTGTGGCAATCATTGCTATTTCAAGTCTCACCAGCAAAACCAACTTTGACCGATGTGAATTTGTAGACAATAACAGACACGGCAGTGATCTAGTTAAGGATCAGTTGTATCGTGGTGGTGGAGTTAGTTTTTACTATTTACAACTTTCAGAATCTGTTGCACCTAACAGCATTGTAGTTGTTGAAATGTTTTCAATGTCACACTCTAATTTTACACAACTAGGGGGAAATGGTGGAGAAAGACTTGGAGTGGCAATACATTTAGAAAAGATTTCACCAGCGTATGTATCAATAATAGCCACCATTAAACAATGTAACTTTTTTGCAAATGAGATTAAAGCTGGCTCGGCTATCTATGCTAAAGATACGCCATTTTATTTATCATCACATGTACTTGCTAACGGTCAGCTCCTTGTACACCTGGAGGATATAAATGTGAATAACAATATAGTACCACCTACTGTAAATATTTACTATACCTCAGGTGCAATTTATTTTGCTGACTGTCAGGTCAGTCTGAAATGTAATAAATTATGTAACTTCATGCACAATCAAGCATCAGTATTTTATGGACAGAACGGTGAATTGAGTATTGTAGGAAATGTATCTTTACAGCACAACAGTGCTTTCCTTGGTGGTGCAATTAACTTACAAAATACTGTATTGTACATTGAAGCAGGCAGTACCATTCTTGTTAGCCATAACTATGCAATTAAAGGAGGAGGAGGAATTTATATGCGTTTCTTTGACACAGGCTTTCAAGCGAAAGATGCCTGCCCTATACAGTTCTACGGTGTTAATAACTCAATAACAGACTATGATGAATTGTCTACCTTAAATCTTACCATTACATTTGAAGAGAACTATGTTGGTGATAATAGTTCGATTGAATCAATCAATGCTAATGTATTCTATTTGTGTACCTGGTACCCTGGAACTTCGGTTGGGATACCAATGGATCTGTTAGTTCCTGTTGAAAAGAATACTCGGCGGTCTGTATACCATGAAGTCTTCAGTTTTAAATCACAGACTATGAGTGACCATGTTTACATTTTTGCATTGGTATCCTGTCCTTGTGACAAAGACGGGAACTATAGTATCCATGTTCCCACGTGCTTAACTGGAGGTACAGTGAATTGGTCAGAACCTGTTGTACCTGGTTGGACGTTCAACATAAACTTGACTGCTCTTACTGTAGTTGGTGACGTTGGATATGCCCAATCGCTGTTTAGTAGTATTATCGGAGAAAACGGTTCACTAGTGTTGGAAGATGATCAATTCCAAACACCATTTTTTGTCTACAGAACTACTTGTACTCCAGTTGAGTTTACAGTGTATGTTAAAGCTAACAAGAGCAAACCAGACAATGGATTATTAATTTTAGAAATAAATTTATTGGAATCTGTTTCTATTAAAATAACTTTAGATGACTGTCCTAGAGGATATATTATGCAGAAGATATCAAATGATGAAAACAAGCATGGTTGTATCTGTGATAGCTTTTTCATGGAAAGACATGTTAGAGAAGACTTTCATTGTTCTCCTGGTGCTATTGCTCGTAAAGACATGCATTCGTGGCTAGGTATTATCCAAGACAATTTAGAGTACATGGAGTCTTGTTTACCAACACACTGTAATAACTATGTAGAAATGTTCAACTTGAGCTCTGAAAACGTTTTGTGTGCCAACAATCATGCTGGACGAGCATGTGGTGATTGTGTGGATGGATATAGTAGAGTATTTGGCTCTTCTACTTGTAAACAATGCAGTAATGTTTGGCTGACAACTATTCTACTATATGGTCTATTGGGAATACTACTAGTATTTATCATTTACCAGTTGCAGCTTACTGTGACGCTAGGAGCAATCAATGGACTTGTGTTTTTCTGCAATTGTATAAGCATCAATGAAGAGCTGTTCTTTAATACTGAAATTTCCAAATTTTCATTTTTGCGAGCCTTCATCTCTATTATCAACCTGGAATTAGGATTTGAAATATGCTTTTATGATGGTATGTCCCAACTTGCCAAAACAGGATTGCAGTTTGTTTTTCCTATGTATCTTGGGCTATTGATAGTGGCTATTGTGTTTGTTATGAAATATTATAACATAAATACACTTTCTCACTCAGTACTTTCAATTTTGGCAACTCTAATAGTTTTATCATACTTGAAAATTTTGCGTACAGTTATTGAAACAATATCATTTTTGCAAGTGCACCATTCTGCTAAAAATGGTGTTCTTGTTGTGTGGAGGTCTAACCCTAATATTGAATATTTTACAGGAGGCCACATTGCATTATTCATCACATCCTTACTGTTCCTTTTTCTCTTTATTGTTCCCATTGCCGTTGGCTTCACATTTCCAAAAATTGTCTTGCGGTCAAAGAAGTTGAGCTACTTTTTTCCCTTAGTTGATTGTTTTGTTGCTCCATACAAAGACAAGTACCGCTATTGGTTTGGAGTCAGAATCCTGGTTTTAGTTGTTTTATCAATAGTAGATGCAGTTGTAGTTCAATTTACCGAAGTGGTGTTGGTAACTAGCATAGCTGGAGTTGGCTTGTTTGCTATCATACAGGCATACATTCATCCATTCAAAAGTACTATGATAAACTTCTTGGATTTAATTTTTGAGGAGATATTTCTTTTAATGTCGGCACTGACACTTTACTTTTATCCCAGCATGAATGGGTATGATGATGTCAATATTGTTGTGACAGTTTTTGGTTATTGTGCTTTTTTACTGTTTTGCTTATTGATTTTACATCAACTCCATAACACAGTTAAACAGAAGAAGAGTTGGTACAACATCATGGCAAAGATAATACAAGAAAAATATAAGCAGCTAAAGAAGATAAAGAAACCCTGTGATGAACCTAAAGAAGCCCACAATGTTCCTATACGTCAAGATAAAGTCAATCTTGAATCTATAGGTGTTACTGTTACATACAACCATTATCGGGAATCGCTTTTAGAGTACTTTTAAGCTGAAAGAGTTTAACTGTGTGTATATGCTGTATTGAGTGCGTGTGACTTTTATAATTCTTTTGTAAGTATTATGAATTATGTTAAGTACATGTTTGTATATTAAGTAATTGCTATTTACAATAATTAAATTTAGTGATGGCTGTGGTGCCTAGTCTACTTAGTAAGTAGGGCAAGCATCTTGTATAAATGACTTTGCAACAGAGTGTTCAGTATTGTTGCTGCCGCTGTGTTGTCAGCAAGTGTGTTAGTGTTCTCAAAGCATATCTCAACGCAAGTGTGTGTCATCCACGCACCCTCAACATAGTGTGAGCACTGACCAAAGATTTGTGTGTGATAACTGTGATCTCTTCAGGTACACAGTAAGCATGAGCATGCATGCATGAGTCAAAAGCAATAGCAAAGTATAAGTCCTTTCAAACTATATTGGCACACAGACTAACAGCTGTTCCTTCAAGCCATTAAAATGAATATAACCATTAACACTAATGAAATAATGTGCTGTGGTGGATTCCCAGTATGCAAATTCATAGAATTTTTTGCACTACACATCACTGCCTGCTTCGAAGAGCTTTTGCTCAATATGCTTCACACATCACTGTGGAGATTATTGTGAACACTTGGCACTTTTAAGTTAGTTTTAATATAGAAAAAGCTAGCTACCACCATTAGCAGGACACATGTGCATAGACGGATTGCATTCCATCAAGAGCCTCTGTGATTGAAACTTACTTTGCTACATGCTTAATGCATGTTCCTGACATGTAGACATGTATTATAGTGCACACAATAGTTGCTAACAGGTGACTAGAAATTCATTTACAACAAAACAAAGTAATGTTATAGTTTAATATGTATTCAACCAAAAGCATTTAAAAGTAGGGCTACCAAAAAAGTCACCATTTAAGAAAGGTCCCTATTTAACAACTGGGTAAACCGGAGCAATGTGAGTAACCTTTCTTGCTCAAGGAAGCAGCAACAGCAACTGAGCATCAATCCTGGCTGAAACCTTACAATTACCAAACTTTGATTGTGCCTACTAAAATTCATGCATTTGATAGTGACAGACCGTTAGCAGCTATAGAAGTTTTTTTGTGATTCAAAATGTCTATAGGCCATGCTTACATGAATGAATAGCAAAGTATATAAGTCCCTTTCAAGCATTGGCGACACAAAGACACTAACAGCTGTTACTTCAAGCCACTAAATGGATATAACCACTAATGAAATAACATTAACGCTGTGGTAGATGCCCAGTATGGAAGTTCATAGAGTAGATTACTAAGCTACACTTCACTGCCTGCTTTGAAGAGCAATGTGTTTCGCATATTGCTGTGAAAAAATTGTGAACACTTGACACTTTAAACACATAAAGCTGCAGCTACCAACATGCAGGATCAGGTAACATAGTTAAGCAGGACACATGCACATAGATGGATTGCATTCCATCTTATGAGCCTCTGAGATTAAACACTTACCTTGCTGACATGATAGAATTTTGTTCACACATTGCTGCTAAGAGGTGACCAGAAATGGGCAGGTAGCTATAGTTTATGTATTTAACCAAAAGGTCTACCAAAACATTTGAATATAGTTATGTGTAATTCTTCAACTCTATGAATATGACCAATTAGCTGCCACCACCTTTCTCACTCATGCAGTTTCTTAGCAAATAGCTAATTTTAGGAGAACTTTATTCCTCATGCAAGTCCTTGCACATTACTAGCTACTAGTTACATGTGAATGATGATCACATCTAGTTGGTCTCATAATGTTATTAAGGCATACAGGTCTCCAAATCTGTATAGTAAATCTGTGAACTAAAAAAATTTAATGTGATACTAGCTATAGACCACCATATGAGAGTGCAAACATTTTGTTTTCTTACATCATAATTCTTGCATGGATAGAAGCCATTTAACTGTAAACCAACATTGCAATTAATAAACCATCTAAGTGTCAATAGTGTTTTTTTCCTGCAATAAAGTTCTACCAATAACTTCTTGTACCAAGAGTCCATACTATAAGACCTCTTTATTATGAACTATTGATAGTACACATATACAATCAAAAATCAGTAATTTATTGTTATACATTACATACACTTGTCAGAAAGTGCCCAGTGGCAGTGACTAACACCTGTTGGTTTGACAACCATCCACTATAGGATTGCAGGAAAGACTATATACCACAGTTGGCTGTGGTGCCTCAACAGAGACTAGGGGAGGTCACAACATTACAGTATACTGTGTTAACATCATCCATGACTGACCAAAGAGTTGAGATTAGCCATATTGTATATTGTCAATGTAGACTTGCGTGCATCATGTATCAGGTAATGTAGACAGTATGATGCAGCTAATGCACACAGAAACTAGCTATGAATGTAAAATGATGTGATGTCATCATAGCTAAGTTGATAGCTTGCTTCAGTTATAAAATTAATGTAAAGCAACATTACAATAATATGTCACCCGAGCGATAACCGGGAATGCTAGGATGGCATCAACTTAGTCACTGCACTGTAGCTATGTTACACATAATCAACCACATAACTGTAAAGGCATATATTCCCATTCCTTATATATACACTAGGGGAAATTTTTATGGTGTACATGTATAATATTCATAGCCACTTACATTTCCTTTATTATTATATTCATGAAATGCACTATTTCTTTTTTATCTCCTGGCAACCAAGTGCAGGTTATTTTATTGTAGTAATCAGTACCTTTCCACAAATCAAGGTATATCATTGTAGTATACATTAAAGTACATAGCATGAAGATGGTGAACCGCTGAAACAGTAAGTAAAGCCATCGCTAGATATTTACTAAAATAAACACTTTGTCACAACGCCATACTCCCCAGCTGTCTGTCACTATTCATGACAAATTCTAACATCCATATTGTACAAAGACACAACGTGTAACACACAATTAAGGCCATAAATTCATGTAATATTTACCTTGGCATACAGTACATAACTATCCAGCTCCGTGTGTTGACTGTTTACATTGTCATGTTGAAAGCCCTAAAGGGTTGAGTATTATCACTGTATGCCATAGCTTCTTTTTTCTGTAGCACGGTAAGTCACTGAGAAATATGGTGTAGTTGATTTAGATACAATTCTGGCATCACGTAAAGTTAATTTTAAAAGTAAAATAGAGCTTCCTTAGTATAACAATTCATATACCACTAAAAAGTTATTGCAGCAGCATAATATGGGTTACAGTGTTACACATTGTTGTAGAGACACTCTGTTATATGATGTTGAAAGCCTATGTTGTGTTGAGAACCAAGTTTTGGCTCAGTATTACACTGAGCTAAACACAAGAAACCTGCAGTATCCATTTGATCAGTTTACAGCTGCATTTTCACTAGTCATGAATGTGGTGAAAATCTTAATACTGATTTTATCTACATTTCTTGTAAATGTTAAAACAATTTACTGCAATGTGACACTAACAGGAAATTGTACCGGCAGAAAATGTTCAAAAACATTTCCTGCATGATAACTCAAATAGGAAATTCTAAAGGAATCATTAAAAAAATTTCCTACATGCTGACACCAGCAGGACATCTTACTTTCCGTGCAGTGTTACAGCTGCATGGCGGACAGAGTTCTCTAGCCACTAGTACTGTAGCATGACTCTGTGTAGGCTGTACTTTCTGTTTGTGTATGTACATGTGTTTGTGTGTCTGTGTGCGTGTGTGTACATGTGCATGCCTGTGTGTGTTTGCACACAAATGTAAACAAAATATTAACATCATTGCAGCCATAGAACAATTACATGAGGTGTTGCTTGGATTCTGAACTCAAATGATATCAACATTCTGATCATGACTTCCTGTGTTCATAATCTTTTAAAGCTATCCCACAGGCGACTGACTGCACATAGCTTTAGCTACAGCTGGTCCATTGGTTGGTCAGTTGGTCAGTTGTTAGCATTTAGTCAGTTGGGGAGTAAGTTGACCATGAGTGGGTTGGTCATGATCAGATTTAATCTGTAAGAAAAAAGGATTACTGTAAAACATGCTTATGACAGTATGTTACATTTTGTAGACCTTGTGTTACCTGGCCAAGTCATTGTTAAATGGATTAATAGCCAGCTCCCAGAACTTGGCCAGTAGATTAATCCCACAGTAATTAACAGATAATAAATTCTCCAACATCAATTTAAGTTAGGCAGTTGATCACTCAGTCAGTTACAAGTATTTATTTACAACTTATACAGTTTCTATCATTTGTTCTGTAGTACATGTGATATTAGTGGGCAAAAAATGACCGCCACAGGAGGATTCAATGTACGTTTTAGTGGTAACTGTACGTGTTTGTATGTACATTTATAATGTGTGCAAATGAGCATGCTGTTGTGGTTTTCTTGACTTTTCATGAATAGATCTCTGTGATATAAAGCACATCAATTTTCCTTCCATATGGGAAATCTTTATTATACACTTTGAATTTTGCATTTTGAGTTTTCTTCTATCTGTAGTTGATACATCAGCTATATTAATAGCCACTTACTATGATGAACACTTGACTATGGTTGATTTATTGCACTTCATTAGCCTACAGTGATACTGTGTTTAATCATATCTACTAGATGTGATGCCATCATATTTGTTGTGAACTGTAGCAGTTATAGCATCTACTCAAGCAAAGGCCCAACAAAGGATAAACTATTTTTTTATCACAAAAATTAATGCAGTGACTAAATCTGCTTCACTATAGTATGTACGCGTTGAGCTGGATCCTCAAAAACATTTAATAACTCATGGATCTAATTACACGATCTTGAAATTTGGCTCATTTGTAGTACTGCTTGACCCACTAAAATTATTTCAATATCTTTTTGTTCAAATGTCCGACATGATATTTACTGCCAATCAAAATTTTCACCATACACTTCCTATGGGGAAGTCATAAAAGTACAACATCCATTTCAGCCCTTTCCCAAACTTGTAATGGAACCAAATCATATGTGTCTGTTGTTGACACCTTTGCTGTCGCCACTAATTATCTGGTTGGCTGAAATGTTAACTCTCTTGAGAAAAAACCCACTTTAATTTTTAGCTGTTTTTCAGGATCTTGCACATACTATAGTATATGCAAGAAACATTGTGTTTTTTTCAGAACTATTTAAAGCTGGAGTTGTGTGAGAACATCTGGAATGGTGGATATCATAACAGAGAGTAGGAGATTATACACCAGGAATGACTGTTCTATTAGAGTAGTTCATATAGTTGTGTGGAGCCAGATCAATTACTCACCATTGATGCACAGGTTGTATGTACTGGTAAGCAATCATAATTCATAAATTAATTGTTATTTAAGCATCTGGTGTGTAAATGGTCTGGCCAAGTGAGAATACAGTGAAAGATGGACACCATTGGGGAATTCATTTTTGTCCTTTATGATATAAAGAAATGCCCTTAGTTAAGGGGTGTACAAACTACTAATACTGTTTCTGGGCAAATGTCCATTATCTGTGCATGAGTATGTGCCAGTGTGTGTGTTTTGTGTGTGTGCATGTGTGTATGGTTTAGAAGTAAAGGTGGACAGATGCAAGAGACCAACAAGAACTTGTCAACAATGTCCAGAACCAACCGCCAGTCTTGCTTCCTTCAATTTGGAGGACCACAGGCTGTGGACAGACAAGACAAGTGTGTGCGTGCATGCATGCATGTGTGTGTGCATGTGTCTAACAGCCAGGCTATTTTCCTTTTCTCTGAAGTTATGATTATGAAATCATATGATTACATTTGCTATTTCTTGTCTCCTCCTGTCGCTATCAATACATTACTATGATTATTTTATTTATATTGAAAAACACTAGTGTAAGCGGTCTTTACCAGTTGTTTTAGCAGATTTTTCATGAAGTTGGCGATTTAAAATCCTACAACAAATATATGATTGTTTTGATTGAGACTATCTGGACATAATTTGTATGCAAACATACTGTAAAAGTTCCAAGAAAATATATACTTTACCACTAGATGTGAGCTCAGATTTAGTTTGGCATGCTGGATGGTTAGCTTGTAAAGCAGAACACCAGCAAGAGTTAATAGCAAGAGTTAATAATAGCTATGTAGCTACTATAGATGTCCTAAAGTAAATTGGGTATAAAAATTTTTCCCCAAGGAGAATTTTTGGGGATTTTGGATGTTATTCTACAAAAAGTTTCCTTTCCAACGATACCAAAATTAGCTTTCTTCGAATGTTTTCTGGGTTCACCCCTTTTTTGAGCTAAATCTACTGGACTATAAAATCAAAATATGAACATTTTCATCATTAACATCGTTTTTAATTGTTACGAGTGAATATATATTATTGTTTTAACTTTAATATACAATTCATTCCTTGTTCCTAATGCATGTTCAACTACTCTTATAGATTTGCACCATTAGCTAATTTTGAGACTTTGATCAATGTTAGGACTCCAATACATGTGAGTATCTTCTACATGGTGGAACTTGCAAGTGGAGAATAGGCTGGTAAATAATAGAAGAGAGGGCCCTTTTGGCATGACCCATATATTGTATTATTGCTAGACCTTTATCTTTCACCACTTCATTCACAGTAATTCGTGGAAGTCTTGGAATTACACGTGCCCTTGTTTGTAATGGCACTGAATCTTTTGGAGAGGACACAGCAATAATTCCCATACCATGAAAGGATCCTTGTCCATCCAATGATGCTACATTGTGGTCAACATCGTCAGCTACCCACTGTGTAAATGTTCCAGGAATGTACTCAGATAGCAAATTATCAAGTGTTTCACTGTGAATAACTGACTGCTTAGACTTCATTACTTCATCATAGCTGATGGAAAATCCCAAGTGTGACAATTCATTTATTAACCACTTTGAACCAAACACATGGTCCATTTCAATGCCTACTCCAAACATTATGGGTGCAATCACTGACCTTGGCCGAGATGCTTGCACAATTGCATGCCCAATACTATTTTGTTTCACTTCTGAAATGACAATCAGTTTAAGGAAATTTTGTAGATGATGAGGAACCCACTGACTGTTCGTAATATCTTCATTGGGTGGGTAAGTTTTGCAATCATAGAGTTTTCTTGAATTTCGTCCCGTATAATTTTTGCTGCTGTAGATGCAATCCACTCAGCTTTATCCTCCATGCTGTCTCTAGATGACTGCCACTTTTCATTGATAATATACTTAGCCATGTTTTTAAAGCAAACAACATTCTCACGTCCTTCAACATTGGCAAAAAAATATATGCTCTTGATAGAGCTCTTGTAGCTTTTGCTTCAATCTCTTGATTGTATAAACATCAGCACCATCAGAAAATTCAATCATTTTGGAATGCAGCTCAGTAATTGTGTACAGTTCTGCACCAGATTCAGATTCCAGCCATTTAACAAGCATGTTGAACCATTTCAGCATACCTTCATCTTGATGTCTACCTGCATGTGTGTTGTAAAATAAGAATTATGTGATATTAAGTAGCCAGTTAATATGACTCACCTGCGGCAGATAAGTTCTTAGGATCTCTTTTCAGACTAAATTTGGTCAAGCAGCTATCATGATACATTGCCTCTGCTGCAACTAAATTGGTGCATCCTTGAAGACGATTTTCAACTTCAGATGCCCATTGATCTCCTCTTTCACTACAGCGTTCTAGAAGATTGTGACGCATGGGAATAGTAGACACCCTATGCACATGTTGTCTGTGTGGGTGACGAGTATCCACGATAGCAGGTTTAGCACAGAGCAGACAATCTTCCTTCCAGTTGAAGGGTGTTGTAGCGGATCGTAATCTCTTTGCACTTGGAATTTCATCAGCAGCAACAGGATTTTGAGGACCGGGCCTTCTGTTGTCAGTAAATTTTTTACGGCATTCAGGATGTACTAGAACAGTTTCAACTGGGTCAGTACTGTTACATTCATCCAGATAGATATAAAGGTCATCTCTTCCATATTTCTCACAACACTCCATGATGGTTAATATTCCCTTCTTTGTTACACAAACTGATTCTTTATTTACAAACCCTAGCTTGCATATTACACAGTGATCCTTCCTGAAGGCACTAGTAGGGTGCCCTTCAGCCATTTGAATCTATATCATAATGAATAGAAACTATAGATAACCTAGCTGTAGCTTTAACATGATGTGTAACAAACCTCAGTTTCCAGCAGCTCAACACATGGCTTCCAAACCTCACGAAGGTACACTTTTCATCAAAAAACTGCTTAAGTAACTGAACACATGGCCCACAAACTTCAAGCAAGTTTTAACTTGCTCCCAAAAACTGCTGAGTTATTTCAAAATTGGCTAGCACATTTTTTACACAAGTATAAACAAAAATTCTGCTCATTTTTAGGGATTTCATATGCTTCAAACTAAATTGGGTATAAAATATTTTCCCCATAGGGGATTTCAGGGGATTTTGGATATGTTGTTCTGTAAAAAAATTGCTATCTAATGATACCAAAATCAGCTTTCTTCGAATTTTTTCCGGGCTCAATCCTATTTCTACTGAACTATTAGTAGACTGATGGTTCTTGCTGAAAGTCTATTATTACGATTAATTTCTACTGGAAACAACATGGAGCTTAAAGGTACTCTCTCCCGCCATGTTTCATACTGTTTTCCTTTCTTTTTTTCCAGAGACTCCATGGTTCTGAATATGCTCCAACATCCACTCCAACTCAACATCTAAATCCCCTTTATTGAATTGTGTGACACAACCAAGCTGAGGCTCTTCATCTTCATAATTTTTCAAGAAGCATGCTACAATTGTACCAGATTTGGTCTCAATCTCATGCACAGTTTCTACAGTGGATGTATCATTTCTCTTTGCTCGTTTGCTTTGTGATGTTTCAGCTGTATGCCTGACAGAGATCTAGTCAACGTATAAACACAAGGTAAATAGTATAATGTAGCATGAGTTGAAACTTTGTCATGTATAATCAATTATGTATTTCTTATCACATAAGTGCATGTCAAAAATCATAGCCATATAAAGTATAGTATACCATTGTGTTATAATGGCATCCTCTTGAGAAGCGTAAATATATACTTGCAAACAATGTACAATTCATTTGCCCATTTCAGTTTAAGCTCTAGGCTGCACAATTACAAGTGCAGTGTCGCCTACTGAGAGTTCAATGATTCGATATTTTTGTTGTATATAGTTTCTATGTGATTGTATTGTTATTGTAAACCACTATTTTTGCATTTCGTATTGCTTTCTATGTATGTATCATAGTATTGTGTTATGTTCTAGTAAACAGTACATTGTGCAGGCTCACTATTCACACTTTACTGTCCATTATGGCGAATTGACAATAATAAAGAAATGCTGAGATAACTATAATTATGGTGTCATATAAAGTGGATTTTGTCATATGTCTTCACAGTCGATAAATCTAATAAGCATTCCAGAGAAATAGGGAGTATGCAGAATCTGCACATTCAAATACATATTCTAGTAAAGAGTTGATTATACTACAGTAAAAGAACATGCATTTAAAATATACAGTTACACATTCTAAGTCAACAGCAGCTTTTTGAGGTACTGTAGCTCAATTTTTTATATTGCATGGTGTTCAATGAATGGTAGTACATGTGCAAACTGACTTTTGCAAGATATTTAGTGTTTTACTATAGTCGCCAATAGCACTATTGATACATGCTGCAGTTGGTGAGTTAAGGGATTGACAGATGGATGGACCCTTATAATGTGGCATGGGTATCTACCTGCATGTAAAAGGAACAAACTGTACCTGTTCACACATTAGAGCATATCTTGCTATCAAAAGTGAAGTACATATCTTTAGTCTGCAAACTGCATGATATTTCTAATGTATAAATTGGCAAGTAGTATGGTAATACCATATACAGAATTTTCACTTTGTACAGCCTGTAGAAAAATTTATGTACCTGCATACCTGGGTTTTTGTATGCCTGGTCACATAGCTATTATAGATTCAACTGAGCATTTCCTTGGCATACTCTAAAACTAAAGTACAGCAGAACAAAACAAGTTTGTTAATTTGTGTGCAGGTACACAGAATTCAAGTAATGTAAGTAATTTGTGGTCTAAGTAATTGCTTGCAATTGAAGTATATACTAAGTACTCACATGTGGTATTGTACCCAACCCATATACTATCTCATTGGCCATTCAAGTGCAATGATCAATGTAAGATACTACCTATGTGCTTACTCGTTTAGGCACAGCTGTTTCTTTTTCCAATAGTACTGATGTTTCTGTGCTGATTTGATGGTCAACATTCACTCGCGACTGGGATGACAGAATAGCAGCACGAAAGAGAGAAGGCAACTCCCAATTCAAAGAATTGTTATCTGCTAGTGTTGTAGGGTTGGATGACTTGAAGTTCTCCCAGTCATTACGCGCTAGCTCATATAAGAATGGCATGTATTTTGGGAGATCTTGATAAACTCGCTCCAAATCTAACTTATCACACTCTTGCCTAACTTGATTAGGTTCAATGGTTATATCTGGATTTCCCTAAAATACATAGTTAGTTACAGATATGCAATGAACTACATGTATATACCATTATTAGGTACTTTCCTGTACTATCAGGAAGCCACGGGTCTGTTGAAAATTGCTTGTAATACATTTCTAAAAGAAAGGTAAAGCAAACAATAGAAATACTGTCATGGATAAAAAGTTTGCATGCATACCTTTGATGTTGTCTTGGTAAACCTAAAGGCATGATACTTTGAATGGTGCTCCATTTTTCCCATATAGGGTTTCATCCACTCTTTAAAATCCCACACTCCTTCTAACAACTGTGACGCTGGCTTGGGATTGTAGCTGCTGTGAATTTTCTGCAATAAATCTGCAAAAATGGTGAACACATTACAATTTATGAACACTTATAATGTTAAACATGCACACCTGGTATTGACTCACACCCCTTCTCTTGGATAGTTTCAGATATTATTGAAAATAGTTGATCAATGTCTTCATGGGTGTGACCCACTGGAAAAAGTTCAATTGTACCTACATGTAATATAATACACTTCTATAGTACAATATTGTTAACTGTGAGTTAAGTAAGGAAAAGTTCTGTGAAATCAATTAAAAATAAACAAGATATTGAAATGATTAAATAAAATTACAGCAAGATATGTATATACGCAGCATTTTACTATTTTACCATGGCACTGAATGCATACAGTGTATTGAAGTCACTGATAAACTATTTTGTTAATTAAGTATGTCATTACTGTATAGTTCAAGTGACTAGAAATAGGAAGTTTTCATCATTTTTATTTTATATCAAATGTATATGTATGTCTTTTTTGTACGTACCTGATCAATCTGTATGTATGTATTAATTTCATTACATACCTTACGGAAGATTCCAAAATGAACAAGAATTGAACAAAAAGTAAGCACATACTTGTTCTTGTTTTCTCTGCATGTATTGTCCATTTGTAGATAGTATATAACACTTCAGGCATGGAATTTGTCTTTGCAAAATCAAGTAGAACATTGATGAGGACAGTTATGGTCAAATTGCTGTCATGTGGATACTGAATCAGATCTACAAAACTGTATACCATTTTCCCACCAGATGGAGCTTTGGTATGCAGAATAACTCCCGTCACATGTGTGCAAAGGCGCCAAAGTGCAGAGGTTGACTTGGAAATCAATTTTGTGTTTGGCAGATTAGTCTTTGACTGATCCATACCATCCACAATAATAGTCAAGAACTTCTCAGGAGATGATCTAGACTTTTCTCTGTGTGAGTGGTACTTCTTTCTCTCCACCCTTTAAGTGCAAATAATATGCCTGATGTTTACTAATCTCATAACAGATGCTTACTTAATGTAACATGTATGTGTGAGTATACCATGTGGGTTTTGCAGTATTATGACAATTTTAGAAATGCATGCTGCAATGCTTGACTAGCTGAGATTCGTGTGTTTGGATTTACATCTAGAAATTTTTCTAGCAAGTCATAAGCTTCCGGAGGGAAAACATTCCAAGATTCATTGTGATGACAAGATTCAACTACTGTTTCATTCATTTGATCTTTATGTGACCCTCTGGGATATTGTGTGTCCACAAAATGCATTGCTTCCAGTGAAGTTTTCTGGGTGCTCAAGTGAGTGTCTATATAGACCATTCCTGCAGAACACTTTCTTCTAAGTGATTCACAAATAGTACTAATATTTTGTGGATGACTTGCTGGAACACAAATCAGGTCTTTGTGAAGTTTTTTTTGCTGCATTTATACATTTTTCTGTTCCAAATAAAGATACAATTTCCATCAGAGCTGTAAGGTCATCAGATGCTTTAAAAAATGGATATTTGCCACTTAGTAGGCACAAGAAAATTACCCCTGCTGACCAAATGTCTATTGCAGTGGTTTGGTGTGGATACTTCAGCAAAACTGTAATTGGTCAGAAATATATTATATGTAAATCTAAAAGCAAGTTTAAATATCTAAAATCCTTTTACTTGTTTTGATCATCAATTGGATACTTTTGTGTCAACTTTACTTAGTTTGATTCCAGCCATTTATGTGATTAACACAATAATATGCAGATATAGTGTAAATGACCGATTATCAACCAAGTTTCTCCTATAACCCAGTGAAGAAATGTCCTACAAAATCTTGGTTTCACCATCTGATTCAGCTGTCTTTCAGCTATATAGTAGTTGTAGTCCCATTTTATGGGCTGAATCATTTTAGCACTTTGCATACTGTACTGAAAGTATAGGGCAATGAGCAAACCTCTTTCCCATGATGTGATATGTGAGTTAAACACTGAGTGGCATCTTTGAATTCCTAAGTGACACAATGGCAGACTATACATACTGTTAGTAATTTACCACATTCATATAATATGATATTTATGTAATGTTATGTATATACAGCTATATTTTAACAGGAATCATGGCTGCCACTGCATTGTCCAAGGAGTTTAACGTGGTTGCAGTGCTACAAGATGATGATTCATATGCAGCAGTAATGGCTAAACTTACACATATCTCAAGCTGACACTATTACTAGTATTATGTTTTTGTAGTTACCCTTATTTTCATTTCGTATATCCTACTATGTTGTACAATTTTGAGGCTTATTAAATTTTGATAGCTTTACCCATAGTATAAAGAATTCATATGTACCTTGGGTCTCAAATTTGAGTTCCTCCGTTGAGCTAGGGAGTCAAATTTGCGTGCCTTAGTTTGTAACTTGGGACTCAAATTTGAGTTCCTCAGTTTAACTAGGGACTCAAATTTGAGTGCCTTAGTTTAACTAGGGACTCAAATTTGAGTGGGTTCTAGAAGTGTGTCTAAATATTCTTGAAATTTTGAGATTGAGTTTGCGTGAATTGAATGATACTTTGAGTCCTTAGTTGAGGAATAGTTAGTTTGCAGCATTTCTTGAGCAGCATCTAGAAGAATTTCATTATATTTTTGAGACTATTCACATCAACCTAACAATATTTGTTGAATTCATGAGTGTTGCCGCTACCATTCTGTTAAATTAGAGTAAAAATGTGAGACCCACGTCATAAAAGAATTTATTTGCTTATCTTTTTGAGGAAGCATATAGTGATTTAACTGTAATCTTTGAGAAAATTTCTCAAAAATATGTTGGATTTTGTTCAAAAAGTATAGTATAGTATAGTATAGTATCGTTGGTGAATAATACAGTAGTGTAGGTAACGAGTGTTGAGGTCTTGAAGGATCGGCTGCAGGTGAAGGTAGCGTGTTCTTATGATGACTTGGACAACCACTGATGATAATGTGAACATGTAAAACATTTATACAAAGCAAAGACAATGAACATATGTTGTTTACCTATGGCATGAAAAGGTGTGTGCAATCAATAGTCTATTGTCACTCCATACCAGAGCTCAAAATACAGATGACTTCATAGAAACCCCTTCAACTCACTACTGAAACAGAAATGGTTTTGTTTAGACTGAAGAAGCTTTAGAACTGATACATCAACAAAATCTATAAATGGTAATAATGCAGTTAACTCTAAATATAGCTACTGGTAACCAGGTCATGTTATCAGATATCTGTGGCGGTTAGCTACAGGGCGGTTGCAATGGTTTCAGTTGAAACCCCCTCTGAAACTGAATAGCGCACCCCTAATTGTATTTACGACTCCTCGTGTGGGTGATAAAATTACCAAGAGTTATACATACATAGTGTATATTATATTAAGACTTTTCTACTGGTGAAACTTCATACCGACTTTGCCTTTGAATACCGGCCCTCTCTCTAGCATAACTAGCTACCTGAATCCATCACTGCGCATTGGTGGATGTAATTGAATTGCACATGCATGCATTCAGAAACCATTACCAGTAATAAGGTGCAATTTTAGGGGTTCTGGGGTGTGATCCCCAGAAGCTGTAGGCCGGATTTTGTTGAACCATGCAGTTTACTAAGACTTAATAGTCTATGCATGAGAATGCTAACAATGCCAATTCCATATTATAACATTTCCACAAAATTTTCTTTTCATAGCCCCACCTTAGATTTGCATATGCCCCTGCTGCTCATTTTTACAGTTTCTATCTCTAGAGACGCCATGTTTCTTACGTGACCGGATCACGATGACGAACGGTCACGGCGCCGCTTTGATCCGCTGTAGACTTCCTGAACTCTTGGCTGGTCTGATTATTGTAGGCATGTCTTGCTTTGGATCTGCAGAAAGCAGAAGAAAGAAGGAAGAAGAGCGACAGCGGAGAAGGTTTCAAAAGGAACGGAATAAAGAGATTAATGATAAAATTCTTGAAGAAAAGAGGGACTATCGATCTACTCACCGGGTGCTATTGCTAGGTACGCTATATACTAATTTGGGGCGAGCCTTAGGCCACTCCAAATAAATTCTGTTTCCCGTCCACCGCCCGCATCTGGTTACTTTCAGCTCTAAATATTCCATTCAGATTCCGTATTCTTCCATTATTTTCCGGTTATTCTTACATACTGACAGGCTCAGTAAAGCCATCTTGAAACAGTGTCAGCTCACGTGTCAGCAGTACTATCAAGTCGGCACAAGCTTCACATTTTTACAACGTGAAAAGGATGGACCAAGCTTACTTTTATGCAGTTGTGCAAGGCAAATAAGCTGCCAATCATATAATGAAATAATGGAAATGGACTGCCTGCCTGAATCCAAATATCCTTGAGTCCAGGACGGGAAATAGAGAATTTATTTGGAGTGGCCTTAGCGAGCCCCACTAGCAATATGAGAATAGTTGTGATTGCTTTCTTTGATTGCTTGAGTTTACCATACGTTCATCTCCCTTATAAGGGATCACAGTAAAGGCTATCATCATGTAGACCAAAGGTTCAAGAAGCTCAAAATCTCGTAGGTTGATCATTGAAATCTTTCATTCCAGATTTCCAGGAATCCGTTGGATATTTCTGGAGATTGTGTATGTAATCTATTGTCTTTTAGTCCAAAAAGCATCTGTGAAAATTAGAAATCTAAAGTCTCGTAGGCGATGTTGAGTGCTAATTAACTGGTTGCTGATCCCTCGTAAACGTTAAAACCAATAACCAATCTTTAATATATATATCCCTGGGGCAGTTACTCAGAAATTTACCAGTTACTCATTATTTTTATCTAATTACAGTTACTTTCATGTAGGCTAGTTTGTTAACTATAGGCAAGGAAAGATAAGATAATAATATTGTACTTCCTGGTATAATTTTGTGGTCATTTCAGCTCAGTTTCAACTATTAGAAGAAAAGTAGTACACAGAATATGCCCATTAATGTGGCTGGTAATATATTTGGTGCTGACAAAAATTAAGCTTTTACAGTATGATTACTAGTTAGTATGTAATACTAGTTACTATTATAACTTAGTACAATTATTCCTAGTTACTAGTTACCAGGGATGTAGCTAACTAGTTATATTACTTAAAAGTAACCTATCCTTCTGCTAAAAACATTTAAAATACTCTAATAGAGCAATCACCTGCTTTAAAACACTCTAATAAAGCAGTCAAAAATGTTTGGTTAATTTTCAGTGTTGATGAGTTAGCTAATTTGTATACCCAGCTATAGTTCATTAATTTACAGTCTTTCAATGCAGAGATAACTAAGGTTTTTCACTAGAACCAAAAACAGTTTAAAGATTCAATTATTAAAACGAGCATGAAGGGGTTCAAAAATTATTCTAGTTTTTAGTTTAAAACCCTTTGGCCCCTACATTAAAGGTGTTCCGTTAAACGTGAAAGCCACTATAGTGGCTCTTGTTACATGCATGTGTTCACACGCATGCATTTACATCCTATGAATATACGGTTTGGACCACGCTACTCTGCGGCTAACGGATATAATCCTAAGCTTTATCTGAACATTGTATCACAATCGAGCGTGATGTAAGGCGAATCTGCGTTTGAAAGAATTTTCAGCCATTTTTAAGATGATAGTTACGACGATACTACCTGTCACAAAGGAGAGACGGAATAAATAAGGTTAGTAAAGGTTATATGATGTCGTAGATCTATCCTTCGTGAGAAGTTTAATGCAAACCACGAAGGAATAGGTGGTTCCTACATGGAGTAACAGGAGCCCAGTTTGTATGTCAAAACATGTATTTTTCATAAAATAATTTTTGTTTTTAAGAACCAAGCCACTATATTGGCTTTAGGGGCCAAAGGGTTTTAACTGACAGTACCTATTACAAGTTAAGCTTTGTAAATTACTTCTGCTGCTTTCAGATAAGAAGTTATAGTGATACGTTACAGTTGCTTCTTGGCATTCATATTATCCTTAGTCTCCTTATTGAAGTTACCTCATACTGCAGCCATTACATACTACATGATGTTCCCATCATGTGACTTTTATCTTAAGGTTTCAGGTACAACTTCCTGCTTCTATATATGCAGTTTATTACACTTTGTGCATCTCTTCATGTCCAATGGTTGAATCTTTCAATATGTTTATGGTTTTTAGAGAGTAGTTTTTAGTGTTGATAACTTAGCTAGTCCATATACCTAATCTATACCAGCTATAGTCCATCAATTTACAGGGTTTCAATAATGCAAGTCCCTGGTGCATGAAATCGCTAACAAAATAATATTGACTGCTCTATTAGAATAATATTTCACTGCAGCTGACTGCTCTATTAGAGTGTTTCACAGAAGGATCCAACAAAGTTATAAATAAGCATTGTGCTGTAAAAATCTAACCTGTATATAGGCATGATGACCTTTATCAGGCAATGTTCATGGTCGTTCCTGTTTTCTGTTCCTGTCCCATTCCCATTTTCCTAGAATTCTACGTACCTAATCAGCCACCCCAAATGTGATTTGTGACCAGATTTTACAAAACCAATCCAACTGGCACATCAAACAAAATCTAACTAACACCTCCAGTGGATAGCTACACTATTGTACTACTAGTTTTGACACTCAGTACTACTCAAACTACTCAAGGCTGGTTTCAACTGACGTCTTTTCTGGGTGGTGTGTAGAGCTCAAATGGCAGTTTTCAGCCTTCTGGCTTGGCAAGAATCAGTGGTTTACTGGTGGACAGCCTAATAATGTTGGCCAGACATTTTTTCTGTTGATTTTGGTACATATCAGCCACTAAGGAGCCAGCACAGCCCTGTAATCTCGTCTCTGGACTCCAATTGTGGTCTGCCTCCATTAAGGTGTAACCCTTGCCTGCCCCACCACCCCTTTGTGAGCACTCGTGATACTACTTCGCTCATCCAACT
The DNA here is from genome assembly GCF_963678975.1 of Dysidea avara. Lineage (NCBI taxonomy): Eukaryota > Metazoa > Porifera > Demospongiae > Dictyoceratida > Dysideidae > Dysidea > Dysidea avara. Next base: position 10,855,657 of record NC_089279.1, on the reverse strand, counting down.
ACTCAGATTTTTTGCAGGAAACTCTACGAGCAGCTACAAGTACTGGAAGTTGTCTGAAAGGCAGTGTTGAGACAGTTACTTTTTATAAGTAACTAGTTACATATTACATATTACTTGCAACAGAACTATTTAGTTACAGTTACATATTACCCAAAAAATAAAGTAACTATAATAATATTACATATATTACTTTGTGTCCACAGCCTTAAGCTGTCACGTGTGAAACTACCACCTTATCACGTGACATGATTGCGTTGTTGGGCAATGTGCAAATCTTGGTTACAAGTAAGAAGCTGGCGAATAAGCTTCATTCAGTAGGCTTCATTACTTCGTAGTGGCTAGGCATTACACAGTGGATAACTAACGAGATTAATAACTTTGTTACTTGTAGTAATAATATTACATAATATTAGACTCGTTACAGTAACTATATTACTTAGGTAATCCGTTACATTAGTAGGTAAAGTAACTTGAGTTATATTACCTGTTTTTATAGCGTATTTCGTTATATTACTTAGTTACCACAAAAGTAATTACTCCCAACACTGCTGAAAGGTAATAGACTAATGTGCAATTTGGATCATTTTTCCAAAATCCAATCACATTTTGGGATTAATATTGTTCTTGTAATAATTGATGCAATGCTTCTTTTATAACTCAATCTTGTAACCCATAATTGTCTGACAAAACATAAGTTAATTAAAATCTTCAAGTCTTGATAGGAACTGCATTGATACTTCATTTGTTGTGGTACAGTAGTTATGCTTGTTAACTAAGTGACCAAATGTAGGGACCCGCCAATTATGCTCATTATTTTACCTACTATGCTATGCTGCACTGCTCAAAATTTAGTCTATTATGCTTAAGTTGATGCTCAATATTTACCTAGTATGCTCAAATTACACTCAACATTTATGCCTCAGTTCTCATAATTTTCTAGTAAATTTGCAGTTTATGGAAAACAGTAAGTTGCTGAATGAAGCACAGACTCTAAATCCTTGCTTGTCAAAATGCATGTCACAGAAAAGATTGATATACTCTAATAGAACATTCAGCTGTCTGATTATTTTCTGACTGTTCTATTAGACTACATCAATCTTTTTCTGTGATTTGTATTTTGATAAGTAAGAATTTATGGTAATGCACAAGTGCTCTGCCTATTATGCTAGCATTATGCTCAATGCTTTCTGACACCTATTATGCTCGTTTTTATGCCAGCATAATCGGTGGGTCCCTAACCAAATATATAATATCTGTGAATACATTATGTTGTATTTTTAATGTTTTAGGTACTAAGAATTCAGGAAAAAGCACTGTGATGAAGCATTTGGCACTATTAGCCGATGATGACCCCAGTGAAGAGTATGTATACAAATTGCTGTAAAGTTCTCTTTAAATTTAAGGTGGCGCTGAACCAATTAAGTGCAGTCACACAAAACAATTTGTTTCAACCCACACACTTAATGAGCTATTTTAGGGTGGCCCAAAACTTTGCTAGTGTACAACTTAATCTACGCCTAAACAGCTGTTGTGATAGCCTGTGATGCTTTAGTTTATCATACAAATAACATGCCTTCATTTTTCGTCTATAAAATTCTCAAGTTTTAACCCGATTTTAAAAATAACTTGGCTAAAGAACAACCTAGCGCTAAGCCACTTCGGTTCCAACCATTTTTCACCTTGTAGAACAGTTCTACGCTTTCTTTTTCACTGATAACAACAAGAAAAGTAGTGAAAATGCACACCTGTGGGCTACAACATTCGCTAACTAATCTATCAAACCCGAATCGCAAAAATTCGAAGCATACTATTGTAGAGTATCGCTTACCCAATGCCTATACCAAATTTTGATGGTCTGTGGTGCATAATTTTGAAGTTATTTGGCGAGAAAGGAGATGGTGTGACTAATCAGGGTGCAGTCCGTATAACAGTAATCACGCAATGGCAGCTGGTGCTGTTCCCCAGTGAATTAACCAGAGTTGTGACAAGCTAATAGTTTTAAAGCGTGTTAGTTGTATCAACAAAAGTAGCTGGGCGGTTTGACAGAGCTTGTTCTGTTAGTCCACTGAGCTGTAGTCTATGATTTCCGCGTTTGTTTGCGCATGACCACAAACATGCTGTACAATTAACTTTGTGTGGCTGCCCTTAATCGGTTCAGCGCCACTTTAAGAAAATTTTTGCTTGACAACAATAAAATGGCATGATTTGTGTATGATACATCAGCAACTTGGTGTTCATTGTGTTTAGGGTGTTTCATATAATTATTTTTATACAGATGATACTCCACTATATTTATTTTAAGCCTGTGTTTCATTTTGTATTTACATTACCTAATGTGGTTTAACCAATAGATGAATTTCATAATAAGGAATTTTAAATCGTTTCCCCTAGAAACATGAATTTTACATTATTTTGTAGGTGTGAATGTCAAAAGTAATGTCTCCAATTTTTAGAAGGATGGCATATATAGGTCATAAGATATGATATTTTAAAGTTTGCAGTTTTCCCATGCTTTATCTATGGGAGTGGGTAACAGTTGCCATTTCTGGACAATCACATGGATAATGTATGGGAAAACCACAAATGTAAAAAAGGTTATATCCCATGATCTATACACTCTATCGTTTTAAAATTTGGAGAGTTTAACTGTGAGATTCATACCTACAAATAATGTTAAATTGAGTAATGACAAATTGAATTTGTTGTTTTCCCACACATTATTTATGTGATTGCCCAGAAGGGGCAACTGTTTCCCCCTTTCATAGACAATGTATGGAAAACAACAAACTTTAAAATGTTATATCTCATGACCTATAATATGCTATCCTTTTAAAATTTGGAGATGTTGTTATAGACATTTACCCCCTACAATATTGTGAAATTCAGGGTGCAGTGACAGATCTAGGATTTTAAAAGGGGGTTTCTGAAAGTTGATATAGCTGAATAAGACATCTGATGACATTTCTCAGGAAAATTTAGAGATTTTAGAGGCTCTGAGATCGGATTTAGGCTATTTTTAGTTACCAATAACAATAAAACCAATGCTTTAAATTGTAAATACTATAGCTAAATATAGAGCAAATATGGTGACTACAAGCTGTAGCTTCGATTGCTCTATTAGAGTAGTTACATGACTGCTCTATTAGAGTACATTGATCGTTTTTAATGTAGTGGGAGATGAAAGTGAAGTGTTGCTGAGGGTTTAATAGCTATAAATGGTGTTGTTAAGTGCAACTGCATGCATGCTACTGAAATACAGTGGTATATAGTTGTTTGCTATGACAAATTGTCAGTGCAACAATGTTTATGTATTTATACTGCCACTGAACTAAATTTAAAAGGGGGTTAACCCATCTAGATGCCACTGGGGTGCTAGGGGCAACTTTTGTTATTATGAAATTCATCCATTACAATCATTATTTAACTACTTCGCTTGCAGTAGCAGGCAATATAGTGGTTCTGTCTAAAATCAACAATAGCAACATGTGTTCATTTTATTTTTGTATTTTGTCTCCTATTAGAGTGTGGATAGAAAGAGTGCATGATATACACTTGAACATCAGGGAAATTGTTACGGTATGTTGATACTGTTGTGCAGTAGCACAAAGACTTATATATGGTCTTGAGGTACTTTGGTGTTCTTAGTCAAATAAAGCGGGAAAATTAAATTGAAATGTCAAAAAACAGTTTTAAAACTCTTCTATGGAGTGTAGCTATTTTAATAATGGCTGTTGCTCCAAATATGTTTACAAATAGTTTCTTTCCCAATAGAGAAACTTAATATAATGAGCTAAATACATGCTTTTGAAACCAGATGAAAAGACTTTTGTAATTGGTAGTGTATGCATGTATGCACTAAACGTCGGGCACGTGTAGAGTTCGTATAGGTAATCACACACATTTGAGTGCAGTTAGCGAATAATTGTACAACAGTCAAAATTGCATGAGACGAAATCACTTAGTGACCACCTTCTGCGCTAGCAACTGTTACAAAGCAACATAAATTGAAATTAATCATGGCAAAAGGATAATCACTTTTAGCAACTGTTGCCTAGCTATAGCACTAAACTACGCTTACCTCAGCAACAGTTACCTTGTAATTGTTGCTAAGTAACCACTATGTTGTTATGCTATGAGCATTTATCACTATAACGACACCATTTGTCATTTGGTTCCAATAGAACCACACCATACTGTCAGATTGATAGAAACTACCAGGGATTAATTGCACTCCTACTATTGGGACTATAAATATGGCAAACCAAATCGCTATGTGATTAAGAACTTAATAATGTGAATAAGGACATATGTACTTTTCTTAAACAAACCATATTTTGTTTTCCTAGACTGTTTTAAAAGCAATGGCAATATTTAATCCACCATTTCAGTTGCAAAACCCTGAGAGTGAGGAGCATGCAAAATATGTTTTGGAGGTGGCAAGCAAACCTAATTTTGACTTTCCATCGGTAAGTAATATAGGAATGTTAATTGCTGTGTAATAGATCAGCAAGAATGTGTAAGACATGTGCGTATGGTATTAATGTGTGTTATAGCTAATTCACTGCTACGTGTGTGTACGGAAAATACAGCATGGGGTGGGCATGTTGAGAGGCTAATACAGCTTCGCACACACAAGTATAGGCAGTGCTTTGCTTTAAGTGTTATATTGTACTTTCTTGTTGTCTGGCTCGGAGTGATTTTCTCTAGTACTCAAACTGCTGCGATTTTTGGTATCAGTGCATCTAAATCCACTCAGGTGTGACAGGATTGCGATTTCCAAAAAATGTTACCCAAGTTTACCTTTATATCATCTAGATTCATCTCCTCCCCCCCCCCCCCCCACACACACACACACCTGTTGTTCGATACCTTGGTGTTCTCATTGACTCAAAGTTCAATTGGAATGAACACTGTAAATCATATCAGCCAAAGCTACAAGATGCAGTAACTTAATCTTCTTCGTTACTGTGTATTCAATGCTTCTACATCAATTTACAGATGCATTGTCTGCCCTGTGTTAGAGTATGCTTGTCCTGTTTGGCATCTTCATATTGCCAAGAAATTAATGTTGTATAGTGAAGAGCTGCCTGTTGGGCTTCTTTCATCGTATTGTTGGAGCAAGTCTTCTAATTTCTTATATCCAACAACATCATAGCTATTTCTTCATTTGTTATATCATGATAGTCTTCACCACAGAAACTTGTTCCCATTTTTGTGAACATTTTCAGTTGTCTCATGTTCCTACAAGATCACATCCTCTATCTATTTTACCAGTTGCTTCTTCTATTAAGTCTTTCCATTATTCTTTCTTTGTCAACAGTCCATTTTTATGCAGCATCATACCTCATGCCATTCTGCAGATTAAAAAATTGTGAAGGTATTTGTATAATTCTGCTTCTTTTGTCCTTGTAGTCCTAGTGGTTTCATTGTTTTTGTAATGTCTTGTGTTACTGTATAATTATGTATCTATTTGTGGGTAGTATGTTTGCAAGCTTGTCCATTTGTATAACCCGTCCTTTTGACAAAATTGACAATAAATAAATACCAATCTGACCTTGTATACAGTATAACAACCATTATGACATCACTGATGTGAATTCCAGTATGTAACTTCATTTTTATAGGAGTTCTTTGACCGTTGTTTTAACCTATGGAATGATCCAGGAATGGTTCAATGTTACGGTCGTTCTGATGGATACCAGCTCTTGAGCTGTGCACACTAGTAAGTCTATGTTATGCTTGTATATGTGAATCAATTTGTGATATATAAGGCCATGTAAACTTGACTAGTTGTTTCAAGGGCCCAATCAACCCACTTTTTTCAAAGTTTGATATATAAAAAAATAATTTCTTAAGTTAAGTTAAAATAATATTGCTAGAAAACGTTGAGCACAAACCCAGTGTTCTTCCAATGCATTCAATTACTGTTTACATGCAAATATCTTCTCAAGACCCCACAAACGCATGTTCAGACCATACCCTTATGTATTTGAATTTTGCTATTTTTGTGCTCCTTTCTCTGTTAAAAATTTGTTCATATGTCTACCTACCAACTCTGTACTATTGTGATTTTTTCCCAAGAAACAACTAATCATGGCATAAGGTACATTTCTTAAAGGTACCATAGATGGCAGAAACTTGTGGAGGGTTTGCTTACAATACATGCTTGATTGAGTATGTACCCTTATATATCCATCAATCACTCTAAGCAAACAGTCATATCTGTATCTCTTAGTAGACATGAAGAAAATAGTCCAAAACAACAGATCTATTAAAAACATTCCAGTTGCCATGCCTCTCTGGACTATGGCATCGACGTTTGTTTCCTGCTTCAATTAAAAAGTCACTCCTCCCACTTTTTGGTTTGCTCTGCTGCTTTTTAAGATGCCTGTTTTGAATATGTTGGCATACAGAGGTAGCAGCTTGAAGCATTCAACTCAGTGGCATGGCCAGACCTTCAGGGATGGGTGGGCACACTCACCCACACCCATGCAACTAACTAGCACAAAATATGAGTTCATCCTTAGTGAACTCTACTTACACTTGGTTTAAAAACTGTTTCAAAAGTTCAAATATGTATCTAGCTAGCTAATAATACACTATGCTGGTGTTTCTGTAGCTTATTTCAATAGTCTAATGCTACTGCATGAATGATATATGCAAAAGACAGAAATGAAAACTAACTTATTATGCCTCCTTATCTTGTTCTCCTGTACTTGTACACAACTCTTGATACTCCAGCCTGACTCTTAAGATAGTCGTATGGCTTAATTCAGTCACCACTGAATCTTTAATCTCCAACCGATTTGTCTAAACACCAGAAAATGAATTTTTTGTATATAACTTTTGGTTATTAAACCTCCCCAACAATGTAACAGAATCTGTGCTGTTACTCACAATTCAGTATTCCATATGTGAAAAGTAGACTGGATCCCTCCTTCCTCGTGTTCATGTCTTTCTCTGACTAAAATTAGGATCACATGATGCTGTGCATTAAATAGAAATGATTGAAATTATTCAGATTACATGATGTAATCATTGAACTTATCTCGATATCAGCTGCTGATTTACAATGAAAATATGGTGCTGCCAAGGTATGCACTACTTGTTTCTTGTTCGTAATAGCAATAGTGAGTGGGCACTACTGTCCTAGTAAAATTTGGGTTGGTACATGCCCACCCATGGCAATGCCACTGATTCAACTGATCACAGCTTGTTAGTGGTGAAAGCTGTACTTGCAGATACTTGACCACCAACTATTTGCATGGTATGGTACAACTGTACTACCCAAAAGTATAGGGCTAGTTATTTCAGTTTGGTATTGTGCGGGTGCCTGAAAATGTATTCCACTGGCTTTTATCAAACAAGCATTACTAGAAACAATATGTTCAAAAAACTTATTTAATATCAGATATAAATGTGGAAATTCTGAATCTGCATGACATGCAATAGGGCACAAAATAATTATAGCAGTATGCAGTTTAAACTATTTCAAGGAGTTTGAGGTGTGACTCCCAGGTATTGCATATTTAATGAAATAGCTTAAAAGTACAACTACAACAAAATGCTGCAACCATGCAGAATTGCCACTCTCTTTTAACTGCTGTTCTGAAATTTTTACTTTGACCAGGATAGCACTCAGTCATGTTGTGTTCATTATAGAACATAAAGAAATCTAATCCAAAACAGCCAAGCTGTAAAAAAAGTGTGCGGCCCTCAGAAAGGCTATGGTGAAAAAAGATGTGAAATCCAAGGTGGCGGCCAAGAAATGGCTGTGATGGTAGGTTAATGGTAAAAATTTTAATAACGACAATTCAGGTGAATTTTTGTGCCACTTCACAAAATTTACCTAAATTGTCATTATTAAAATTTTTACCATTAACCTACCATCACAGCCATTTCTTGGCCGCCACCTTGGATTTCACATCTTTTTTCACCATAGCCTTTCTGAGGGCCGCACACTTTTTTTACAGCTTGGCTGTTTTGGATTAGATTTCATTTCTTTTTGTATTTGTATACCCCAAAGCCGGCCTATGGCCAGCTTTGGGACTTTTTTAACCTATGTTTTTTTCTTTACTACAGGAAGAAGAAAAGATGAAGTAGATGTACTTTAAATATTTTATCAGTAAATGTACAAATTATATATACTGTATAATACATATGTGACCGAATTTGCGAAAAGGGATCTTCCACACACATCCAATTTGCCAACTTTGACAATTGATAACTTCAGATTGGAAAGAGCTATTGCCTTGATATTTGGGCAGTGGTGAGCACCACTATAGCTGAATACATGGTGAAATTTTCAGGTTAATATGTTACTTGAACACTGAGTTATGGTCTCCAACGGTTACAGAATTGGATGTGTGTGGAAGACCCCTTTTCGCAAATCCGGTCACATAATATTATATTGATTACAGAAATCTCCATGGTGATTTCTTTGTAACTGAACACTCTACAAGGTGACTTCTTCTAATTGCTCTCTCTACAGGGTGAATTGTTTGTAGCTGAACGATCTACAAGGTAACTTCTTCTAGCTGATCTCTCTACAGGGTGATGTGTTTGTAGCTGAATTCTGTATAGGTGATTTGTTTGCAGCTGAGCTCTTTACAGAATGGTTTCTTTGTAGCTGAACTTTCTCCAAGGTAACTTCTTCTAACTGATCTTTCTACAGGGTGATTTGTTTGTAGCTGAACTATCTACAAGGTAATTTCTTCTAGCTGATCTCTCTACAGGGAGATTTGTTTGTAGCTGAACTCTCTACAGGTGATTTGTTTGCAGCTGAACTATCTAGATGATGGTTTCTTTGTAGCTGAACTCTCTACAAGGTAATTTCTTCTAGCTGAACTCTCTACATGGTGGTTTCTTTGTAGCTGAACTCTCTACAAGATAACTTCTTCTAACTGATCTTTCTACAGGGCAATTTGTTTCTGGCAGAATTTTCTACAGGGTGATTTCTTTGCAGCTGAACTCTCTACATGGTGGTTTCTTTGTAGCTGAACTCTCTACAAGGTAATTTCTTCTAGCTGATCTCTCTACAGGGAGATTTGTTTGTAGCTGAACTATCTACAAGGTAACTTCTTATAGCTGATCTCTCTACAAGGTGATTTGTTCGTAGTTGAATTCTGTACAGGTGATTTGTTTGCAGCTGAGCTCTTTACAAAATGGTTTCTTTGTAGCTGAACTTTCTCCAAGGTAACTTCTTCTAACTGATCTTTCTACAGGGTGATTTGTTTGTAGCTGAACTATCTACAAGGTAATTTCTTCTAGCTGATCTCTCTACAGGGTGATTTGTTTGTAGCTGAATTCTGTACAAGTGATTTGTTTGCAGCTGAGCTCTTTACAGAATGGTTTCTTTGTAGCTAAACTCTCTACAGGGTGATTTGTTTGTAGCTGAAATCCCTACAAGGTAACTTCTTCTAGCTGATCTTTCTACAGGGCGATTTGTTTGTAGCTGAGTTCTCTACAGGGTGTTTGTTTGCAGCTGAATTCTCTACATGGTGGTTTCTTTATAGCTGAACTCTCTACAAGGTGACTACTTCTAGCTGATCTCTCTACAGGGTGATTTGTTTGTAGCTGAACTCTCTACAGGTGATTTGTTTGTAGCTGAACTCTCTACAAGGCGATACTTCTAGGTGATCTCTCTACAGGATTCCTTGTTTCTAACGGAACTCTCAACAGGGTGATCTGTTCATAGCTGAACTTTCTACTGGGTGATTTGTTTGCAGCTGAACTCTCTAAATGGTGGTTTCTTTGTAGCTGAACTCTCTACAACGTGACTTCTTCTAGCTCAACTCTCTACAAGGTGACTTGTTTCTAGCTGATCTCTCTACAGGGTGACTTGTTTCTAGCTGAACTCTCTACAGGTGATTTGTTTGTAGCTGAATTCTCTACATGGTGGTTTCGTTGTAGCTGAACTCTCTACAAGGTAACTTCTTCTAGCTGATCTTTTTACACTGCATATTTGTTTGTAGCTGAGTTCTCTACAGGGTGATTTGTTTGCAGCTGAACTCTCTACATGGGAGTTTCATTGTAGCTGAACTCTCTACAATGTGACTTCTTCTAGCTGAACTCTCTACAGGGTGACTTGTTTCTAGCTGAACTCTCTATAGGTGATTTGTTTGCAGCTGAACTCTCTACATGGTGGTTTCTTTGTAGCTGAACTCTCTAAATGGTGGTTTCTTTGTAGCTGAACTCTCTACAAGGTAACTTCTTCTAGCCGAACTTTCTACAAGGTGATTAAGTTTTTTGCAGCTGAACTCTTTACATGGTGGTTGCTTTGTAGCTGAACTCTCTTAAAGGTGACTTCTTCTAGCTGAACTCTCTACAATGTGACTTCTTCTAGCTGAACTCTCTACAGTGTGACTTGTTTGTAGCTGAACTCTCTACATGGTGGTTTCGTTGTAGCTGAACTCTCTACAAGGTAACTTCTTCTAGCTGATCTTTTTACACTGCATATTTGTTTGTAGCTGAGTTCTCTACAGGGTGATTTGTTTGCAGCTGAACTCTCTACATGGGAGTTTCATTGTAGCTGAACTCTCTACAATGTGACTTCTTCTAGCTGAACTCTCTACAGGGTGACTTGTTTCTAGCTGAACTCTCTATAGGTGATTTGTTTGCAGCTGAACTCTCTACATGGTGGTTTCTTTGTAGCTGAACTCTCTAAATGGTGGTTTCTTTGTAGCTGAACTCTCTACAAGGTAACTTCTTCTAGCCGAACTTTCTACAAGGTGATTGAGTTTTTTGCAGCTGAACTCTTTACATGGTGGTTGCTTTGTAGCTGAACTCTCTTAAAGGTGACTTCTTCTAGCTGAACTCTCTACAGGATGATTTGTTTGCAGCTGAACTCTCTACGTGGTAGTTTCTTTGTAGCTGAACTCTCTACAATGTGACTTCTTCTAGCTGAACTCTCTACAGGGTGACTTGTTTTTAGCTGATCTCTCTACAGGGTGACTTGTTTCTAGCTGAACTCTCTACAGGTGATTTGTTTGCAGCTGAACTCTCTACATGGTGGTTTCTTTGTAGCTGAACTCTCTACAAGGTAACTTCTTCTAACTGATCTTTCTACAGGGTGATTTGTTTGTAGCTGAATTCTCTACAGGGTGATTTATTTGCAGCTTAACTCTCTACAAGGTGACTTCTTCTAGCTGAACTCTCAACAGAGTGATTGATTTTTTTTGCAGCTGAACTCTCTACATGGTGGTTTCTTTGTAACTGAACTCTCTACAGGGTGATTTGTTTGTAGCTGAACTCTCTACAGGGTGATTTGTTTGTAGCTGAACTCTCTATAGGGTGATCTGTTTATAGCTGAACTCCCTATAAGGTAACTTCTTCTAGCTAATCTTTCTACAGGGCGATTTGTTTGTAGCTGAGTTCTCTACAGGGTGATTTGTTTGCAGCTGAACTCTCTACATGATGGTTTCTTTGTAGCTGAACTCTCTACAAGGTAATTTCTTCTAGCTGATCTCTCTACAGGCCGATTTGTTTGTAGCTGAACTCTCTACATGATGGTTTCTTTGTAGCTGAACTCTCTACAAGGTGATTTCTTCTATAGCTGATCTTTCTACAGGGTGATTTGTTTGTAGTTGAACTCTCTACATGATAGTTTCTTTGTAGCTGAACTCTCTACAAGGTGATTTCTTCTATAGCTGATCTTTCTACAGGGTGATTTGTTTGTACCTGAACTATCTACATGATGGTTTCTTTGTAGCTGAACTCTCTACAAGGTAACTTCTTCTAGCTGATCTCTCTACAGGACAATTTGTTTGTACCTGAACTCTCACATGATTGTTTCTTTGAAGCTGAACTCTGTACAAGGTGATTTCTTCTAGCTGATCTTTCTACAGGGTGATTTGTTTGTAGCAGAACTTTCTACAAAGAAACTTCTTCTAGCTGATCTCTCTACAGGGAGATTTGTTTGTAGCTGAACTCTCTATACATGATTTGTTTGCGGCTGAATTCTCTACATGATGGTTTGTTTGTAGCTGAACTCTCTACAAGGTAACTTCTTCTAGCTGATCTCTTTATAGGGTGAATTGTTTGTAGCTGAACGATCTACAAGGTAACTTCTTCTAACTGATCTCTCTACAGGGTGATTTGTCTATAGCTGAACTCTCTACAAGGAAACCTATTTTAACTGAGCTCTGTACAGGGTGAATTGTTTGTAGCCGAACTATCTACAAGGTAACTTCTTCTAGCTAATCTCTCTACAGGATGATTTGTTTGTAGCTGAATTATCTACAAGGTAACTTCTTCTAGCTGATCTCTCTACAGGGTGATTTGTTTGTAGCTGAATTCTGTATAGGTGATTTGTTTGCAGCTGAGCTCTTTACAGAATGGTTTCTTTGTAGCTGAACTCTCCACCAGGTAACTTCTTCTAGCTGATGCATCTACAGGGTCACTAGTTTGTAGCTGAATTCTCTACATGGTGGTTTCTTTGTAACTGAACTATCTATAAGGTGACATCTTCTAGCTGATCTTTCAACAGGGTGATTTGTTTGTAACTGAACTCTCTACAAGAAAACTTCTTCTAACTGATGTCTGAACAGGGTGAATTGTTTGTAGCTGAACTCTCTACAGGGTGATTTGTTTGTAGCTGATCTCTATACAGGTTACTTATTTTTAACTGATCTCTTGAATTCTGTTCAGGGTGACTGCTCTATTAGGATGACTGCTCTATTAGAGTGTTTCGATCTCGCACTTGCTACACCAAGTTGGATTTCGTGTTATAACTCCGTGGCTTTAAGTCTGATTCTTCTACACCATTGAAGAGCCTTTCTAAGATGATAACTCCATCTGTACAGCGATTTTCAAAGCATTACCCCAAGTGGTTTATCTGGTAGGCGTGGCAAGCATAATAATAATAATAATAATAAAAATTAGCTAATCTCGATTGCGTAATTGTTACACACTGTTGATTTTTTCGCTGTATCTTCCTGGTTTTTAGCTCGATTTCTTTCAAACCACAAAAGGTTTGAGGTTCAATAGTTAACCTATTCACCCACCAATTTTCAGCTTCTTCCCATACGCGGTTTACCCTGTAGGCGTGACAACATATTGGTCTCATTTTTCGTGCATAATCGCTCATAACTCTTTGCCTGTTTATGGTATTCCAGCCAAAGTTGGTACAGAGATGCGCCTTTATACCCCCCTTCTGTGTGCCAAATTTCAAGGCAATCGGATAACGCGTTCGCGTTTTATAGCAGTTTTTGTAAGTGTGCGAAAAGAGGAAGAAAAATAAGAAGAAGAAGAAGGAAAAAAAAAAACGAAGAAACTAAGCCAATTTTTGAAGTCGCATATCTCAGGAATGCCTGAAGCGATTTCGCTCAAATTTGGAATGTGGAGTGCTGAAGGTGGAGGGAATCTACACAGCAAAATTTGTCTTGTTTCATCAAGGCAGCACAGAGCTACGGAGGTGCGAAAATTGCGTTTTCTTTCTTCCTGTCAATATACTCACGGGGTTGCGCGCCGGCTTCTTGGGCCGCACGACACACTACCGTGTGTCTTGATAATAAAGGGATGCATGTAGAGCTGCACGATACTATTGATACTGCGATAGTATTGATACCTGATTTGGAATTGCAAAGTAAAGTCTAGGTATCGTCTGTATCGGGTACGTATATTAAATTAAGCACACGTGACGGAATAATCTTGTGTCAAAATAGCATGCGAGCAGTCAGAACATTAAAAAGTGTGAATCTATTTCCGCTTGCTGGTGCAAGCAGTCAAGTTTGGCAGTACACACGAAAGAAGGAAGGGTTGTGGAGCCATCACAGGTTAGTTTTTGAATTTGTAGTAGACTCGCTATGGGACATTCGTGTTCATTTCAACTTATTCAGTAACCACTATACTAGTGACTACACCTAGAACGTTAGTGCTCGGCCTGTACAGAATGTCTTGTACTAAATAAACTTTTCTCAAAGACGTAAACTTCCTACGGCAGTGTATCAGTATTCTATAACAAAGTTGGTGGAGCTAGAACTGGCTATGTTTTCATACAACCATATTTTCACAGGTGGATTGTGTGTATACATCCAGAAAATGTTGCCATGTTATTTTTTACATAACATCAAGACTCACGGTAGTGAGTCGTGCGGCTAGTAAAGCAGAAACGCGCGCCGCAGACAATAAATGACGCGACCACTACGTGAGGATTTTACAAGAACGAACGTTGTCAAATTCGGCCTTCCTGTAATCCACCCGTCACTTACGCTATCCCTCTGAAATTCTGGAGTTGAACTCATCGTGTCACTAGTAACTACCACACAAGCAGTGAAGCAAATCCATGCCGATTGTTTTGTGATCGAGGTTGCCGACATCAAAGGGGAAGTTTCTTTTTTTTTTTTTTTTTTTTTATCGCATGCGGTTAGACGCAACCGATGCCTTGCGTTCCTTTGTGCATTCCGAACATTGATCGCGCTGTTATCACTTCAGTATTCACTCAATCACCTCAAGATTCACATCATCGATTTCACCATACATGATTACCCTACAGTTGTGATTTCAGCACCAAACGAAGTTTCAGTCGTCCTCAGTCGACCTAGAGGCCAAATACAAATCCCAGATTGTTGTTTTCTGCAATACTCGCTTGGCATATAGGGCAATGTATCTTTAAACTGTTCTAAAAGTTTCGTTCAGATTGAAACATTTGTTTTCGAGAATGGCTAGTTTGAAATTTGAATTTAGTCGCCCCCACGTCATTTGTTCTCTAAGCATTTTACTCGGAATTTAAAGAATGACGCAGAGCAAACTGCGGTCACTGGGTATTGATGAACTGGCGCTCTATGTAGTTATTCAGTACATATAGCCACCAATAAGTGTGCTGCCATAGATTATAGTCCATAGATAAAATCTATGGTGCTGCATACCATCCTTCGTTTTGAAATTAGTCGCCCCCACATAATTTGTCCTCTAAGGGCACGGTTTAAAGAATGACACAAGAGTACAACTGCGGTTACCAGTTGTTGACACAAGCTGTGAGTAATTAGCACATGTAGCTAGCTTAAAAGGAAGTGTGCAAAATCGCTTAATACAATTGTCACCATGCATTATTGCATTTTATAGCACCCCCACACAAAATTACACAACATACAGAAGAGACACATGAACACCAAACACTTTTCACAACAATAATGACTGTAATATAACTGCTATGCAAATGTTTTCCAGTGGCCCGCCATGGTAGCAAGTCTCACATGACGGCATGTATATTCATCCAAACACAATGGGAGTAACGAGTAAGTATATGATGACAACAATTTGGTATGACTCCATTTGTAGAATCCAGATGAGTGGGTGTGGCTCCAGTATGTCTAAACAGTTAACAAACATTCCTGTTATAAATACGTGCTAGAGTTGCAATATAATAGTATAGTATTTAAATGCAATAATACATAGTCTCCATTGCATCACTATCAAACGACACTAAGTGGAGGATATTGTTGCATCTCTAGTATGTACACTCTATCAGTACAACCTGTCTTAATGGCCACTAGTATAGAAAGACAACCACTCTTGAAAAGCCAATTCCAATTGAGAATTTATACACTGTTACCTGCTGAATGAGTGAAGGTGGCAATAAACAAGTTCTACTGTAATTTATACACGTGATCTGATCCTGTATATTCTGTCAGTGGATGAGATCCACTTAGCCAGGACAAAATATGACTCAAGTTCCCTGGATGATCCATACTCAACCAACTTATGACCCAGTGGCACAATGGAACTGACTATTTATAGAGAATACAATTATATTTATTTCTAAGATGTGTGGATGTGTGGACACATTACAACACATTACATGTACATACAAGACATGCTACGTACTGTTTTAGCATTTCAAGTCACCACATTATACACGTACCAGTCAACAATGCTTCATAGTGCCCATCAGTAAACCTGAAGAAAAGTTACGAAAAATAAAAATTCACATAAGTACAATGAAACCTCATTAATATGGCAGGCTGTGGGACCAAAAAATTTGGCCTGAATAACAAGGTGGCCTTATTAATGAGGTCATAAGTAATGCTTAGCTATATTTGGGACCTACTAGAGGTGGCCAATATAATGAGGTGGTCTTATTAAAGAGGTGGCCACTAAGTGAGGTTTTACTGTACATATAGTTCACAATATTGTGAACAATATTAATGGTTAACAATATACACTGAAACCTGCAGGTCACTTCTTGTGGAAGATTGCTCTCTACACAAAATGACACATTCAGAGATTGTATTTAGATGGATGATACAGTAACGCATTGTGACTTTAATACTCGTGATGTGTCACTGCTAGGCAGCAACCATATACACGGCACTGCCACATCGCACTTGCTCGCACACACAATTTTGCTAAAGATTTTACAAATTGATAATTAAGGGGTGTGGAAACTAGCTGTTTCGCTCGCAAGACTGTGTGGCAGCTGTTTTCCTTCTGTACAAGTGGCCACCAAGACAGGTCCACTGTGGATGAAAGCCAGGCATTAGATATTTGGTATTTCATGTGTTGAAGACATTCCAGGGCTTCTGGTAGTCTCAAATCTCACCACAGTTTAACTCAGGCAGTGTTGTGGACACCACTAAACTACTGGAATGCTGTGTTATGTTCATCTTATGCTTGGCTACTATATTATAGAACTGAAATGGATACTCTGAAAAATATATCCTATGGATAATGACTTCATCACTTTCTTCATCAGGAGCTTATAAGGACCAATAGTGAAACTTTTACACTTGGGGCTGACAGTCAACTGCCTATGTCTGAAGCAGTGCTTTTGGTGCTCTAACAGATTGGCTGCCCCCTTGCTGCCAGCACTCACTGTCTCATACGCTGTCATACACTAAATCCATCTCTATAGCCAGTTAGAACAGCATGCTTCTTACCTTTTTTTAAGGCCGCATAATGCAGCCACCTCTTTAAAAGGCAAGGTCAGAAAATTTTGTCCCTATGGCCTGAATAATGACGAGTTTTCACTGTACTATTAGTGATTAGTGATCATGGGGGATTATTTATTAAGATACTAAGATATACAAACGCTACAACCTCTAAATATAGCAGTAAATTTTTTACCCTGGTCCAATGTCTCGTAATAATCGTGACTTCGTGAGAGACTCTAGTGTGGACAAATATATGTTTATCATGATATGTGGCTTATGTGCTAATCGCCTTTTTACAATTAAGTTTTACAACACAAATACATGTATAGTTAAACTCACCAATTGCGACTAAATCCCTTCAACACGAAAAGACAAGTAATGAGACAACCTTGGAGACAACAGCCACACAAGCCTATTCTGGTGCGTTTATTTAGTAGTAATATAAATTTTAAAGGCGTTTATTTACAACAGGACATAATTACGCTCCCCTCTATTGTCTCTGTACATACTTGCCTTTTCTTTACTATTCTCATTTCATTTCACAAGATCTCTTGGCAGGGGCGTAGCTTCTTCACTTGAATTAGTCAATGCTTGAAGTAGATCGAGATACTCTAATAGAACAGTCACATTTCTACAAGTGCCATATTTTTATATTGTAAAGTCTGTAAGTAGCTAGTAATTTAAACTATACAATCCGATGCTAAGCAGAAGTTGTAACTATGCTAAATATTGATTGCTGTGTTACAACTGTTTTGTGACTGCTCTAATAGAGTATCTTGATCGTTTCAATGCAGTACAAGATGAAAGGCAAAGTGTTGTTAAGGGTTTACTAGTTAAAATGGGTGTTAGTTGACTGCAGTTGCATGCCACTAACAGGGCCGTCCAGAGAAATTAGAGGGCCCAGGGAAAAGAGTTAAAGAGGGGCCCAGGGGCAAGGAAGGGTCTAGATCCTGACTGCTCTATTAGAGTATATCGATCTTTCTTTAAACAGGTATTCAAGTGGCCCCTTTCGGGCTGTGGTACTGAGGGGGCAAAATACCCCAGTTACCCCCAATGTGGACGGCCCTGGCCACTAAAATTACAGTTATATTTTAATATTCTGTCACTGTAATCTGGGGTTTCTGTCAAAACCATGGAAACTCACCTGCTGTTATCAACAGTGCATTGCTTATTCTAACAAAAAGTATTGAAATCCCATCCAAAAACAGCTTATAGCTGTAAAAAAAGTGCGCGTCCAAGTAAAGCAGAGTTAACTGCGACAAAAAGTAATGATATCATAATACGGCCATGTGCGAGGTGTGCAAGTTGTAAAATTAATATTAGCTAATCAGATAATACAATGTTATTGTTAATGTGTTAATGAGAACTATGTGATGCTGCTAGTTTTTAAGTGTGTGAGCATCTTCATAAATGCCACATAAATTTAATTCTCAATAAGGCAATGTGTATAGATTCTCTGACAGTAATAAATAGTTTGAGTTTGGCCGCCTTTCCTGTATACAGCAATGCTACGAACAAAGGAAAGGTGGCCAAACTCAAACTATTTATTACTATCAGAGAATCTATACACCTTGCTTTATTGAGAATTAAATTTATGTAGCATTTATGAAGATGCTCACACACTTAAAAACTAGCAGCATCACATAGTTCTCATTAACACTTTAACAATAACATTGTATTATCTGATTAGCTAATATTAATTTTACAACTTGCACACCTCGCACATGGCCGCATTATGATATCATTACTTTTTGTCGCAGTTAACTCTGCTTTACTTGGACGCGCACTTTTTTACAGCTATAAGCTGTTTTTGGATGGGATACTTACTACATTATTGCAAGCTTCACCATATTTCACTTAATACTCAATACCTAAAGTATATCGTGATGCTTAAGTAACAGTATCGGGATACGCAAACTTTGGTTGGTATCGCACATCACTAGATGCATGGTGCATCTTAGATTTTTTATGTTTTACATGGCTGCAGTACTGGATGGCTTGTCTATTAGAGTATTGAAAGTCTCTGAATCAAGTCATAAAAATAAAAAGGGTGCATATAGTCTAGCCAGCCCACCTCTACGTACTTCTGATGATTGAGTCAAAATTAATAGGGCATTTTACCTAGGAAATTTTTAAACAAAGCGTCATGGTTTGTGCTTTAAAAATACCCTTAGTGCATTTTGTAAGCTGCAAAAGTTTTACATATAAATGAGTAGATGCCATCAAATACAGCTATAGTCATGCTGGCAGGAGTACAGTAATTTGGAGCTTACTGTCTGTACTACATGTATGTTTGTCATTGCCCTGAATTCCATCCATTGCTCTGTATTAGCTATTGTGTTTGTACAGAACAGTACATACTTGTATTACACTACTCAACCATACAGTCACAATAAAATGAATACATGCATATCACATTGTATATTATATGAAGCTATTATTACTTATATGCAGTTTTATGGAGTCAGAGAAGTTCAAAGCTATTTCCATGCCAACGTTTATACCAAGCAATGAAGTACGTATGTTGTGATCTTTGTCAATCAGTATGAGCAGCACATGTTATGACATACAATTATTATGAATGACACTATAAGTATACAGTACTTAATAAGACTGCACATGTAAAGGGTGTGATCCATGTGATAATAAAATTAATTGTTGTTTAGCTATATTGACCTAATCTGGTAGTTAGCTGGTTTATGATACTTATCCATTAGGGCTGTACAATACCAATTAAAGTTTGCATATTAACTACAATGCTGCAACTTTGTATTGTACAAAATGACAGATACTGTAGTAATAGCACTGCCAAGGTAGCAATGCCAAGGAATTTAGTCTTAATACCAAGATTTTAATAATATCAAGGGTATTACACAGCCAAAACAAAGATTAGCTATTATATATGAATTTGTAAAGCTGTCTGTCTGTTCATTCATTTGTCATGCTGCTTACTTACCAGTTCCTGTACATATTGATACATTTCATGCTTATAATAAAGCACTCCTCATCTGGCTACCTAGAGTATTATCGCAATTTAATGCATGTTCTCTACAGCACATAGAAGGTCAAGGTGTAGAGAAAACTTGAGCTACATTCCTTTGAAAACCACAGCACAAACTGTTCAAGTGGCAGAACACCTGACTAGTGTACAAGAGCAGAGCCTGAAATTATGGTCAGACATCTGCCATTTTCTGATCATTTCTAGTTAGTGTCTGAACACTTTCAGGAAGATTTGTACAGTTCTGTTTAGCATGTCCAACCAAATAATAGGATATGTCAGATCGTTTTCAGAACACAATTTCAGGCCATGCAAGAGGTCATGAATCCAGAGGGTGGCACATTTTTTTCTTTTGCAACCTTTTGTGCACACCTTTTGAAATTAAACTTTTTGCTTATAATAAGACTCACTAAAAAGTTGAACTACATTCCCATCAAAACCACAGACAACCAACTGTGGTGTTTTACACATCCTAACTCAAAGTCATTATCACTTTTTTTCCACTTTTGAAACATTTTTGATGCACCTTTTCTTTTCTGTGCATTCATCTGTTTTATGCATTTTGTTTATTTATTCAAAAATGTGCAGCCTCATTTTGAGGGCTAAGGCACTTGCATAACATACACACATTGCATTAGCTATGTTTCTTTTATGCTCACAGTTTTTCAGCACTAGCACATAGACATTTTTAAAGCACCCATGCACTAAGTAATCAACTTCATAATATCTAGTCACATATCCTTTGCATATGATTGTGGGTACACATGTATGTATTATATTTTGTGATGTCCATAATTAATGCAATTACCATAGGACATCCTTCAAAGCCATTCAGTGACTAAAGGAATGCAAGAGATCAAATTCACCAAGGACATGATTAAATATCAGTTAGTTTATGTTTGGTACAGTTGTATCATAGACCAGACTGATTGTCTGACACATAATAATTTACATCCAAGACCAATGAAAGTGTATATATCTAATTGAAAGTAGCCAAGCTGTAAAAAAGGCTGTGGCCATCAAAGCAATCTAATTTGAGAAAGGTGCTGTTGCTACTGCTGTTGCGTCCGCTGCTGCTGTGTCTGCCGCTACCACTGCTGCTGCTGCTGAACACTCTAATATGTGACCGGATTTGCGAAAAGGGGTCTTTCCACACACATCCAATTTACTAACTTTGATGACTCATAACTTCAGATAGGAAAAAGCTATTGACTTGAAATTTCATCAGCTGTGAAAACGACCATAGCTGAATAGATGGAGAAAAGTTCAGGTTTATATGATAGCTGAACACTAAGTTATGATCTCCCGAGCTTATAGAATTGGATGTGTGTGGAAGACCCCTTGTCACATATGTGGCTTTGTTACATAGCTGAATGCTTTAACAGGATGATTGACCTATATATTAATCTCACTCTGGTTACACGTAGTTAGTTTCACATAACTTATTAGGACTGAGTGATACTGCCATTTTAGTATCATGATCGATACTAAAGCCACTATTCATGATACTGAATAGTCCATGATACATACTTACAAATAAGTCAATCATAGCTGGTGTTATATAGTGTATTACGCAGTATTCCTGCAGGAAGTCTTTATGTATATGTTAAAGCATAGCCGTGAGTGCTATATAAAAAATAAAGTACGAGGCGCGTGGCCGAGTACTTTATTTTTCATATAGCACGAGCAAGACTATGCTTTAAATAATTTATGGAACTTTCTAGTCGGGTAGCTTCACCATACACTAGGACTCGTAATTAACACGCGTTGCATGAACTAATAGCAGCCTGATCGCACACGAACTAGTTTAACAAAGTAACTCACACGTAGTTCACCATAGTTTGGCATGGTAGAAGTTCATCGCGTATTTTGGCAGGTTTTGCTCGCAACCCACAATCGATTCTATTGTAAGTCACAGTGAAATAATTCTGTGATATCTCCAGGACTTGTCCAATTACATTAACAAACGTAACAGCAACGTTACCTTCTCCCACCCATCATCGAAGCATTTAGGTATGTCTATAAAAGCAATCCAGTGGTAAAACTTGTATTGGCTGGGGTGATTGATCACTCAGCGTGGCGAGGCTATCAGCCTTCACCAGCGTGGGTGATTAGTCGTACCGGCGCGAGCCCTGCAGACTATTAGCCTGCACTAAGGCACGTGGGCAACTGTGCTTTATTGCACCGCAAAGAGTGCTTTATTCGTTCAATAAAGCACTCTTTGCGATGCAATAAAGCACTCTTTGCGATGCAATAAAGCACTCTTTGCGATGCAATAAAGCACTCTTTGTGGTCATGAAGCACTGTTGGCCGGCTGAGAGTGTACTTTATGAAATTTAAAGTACACTTTTTCCTTTGATCTCGCCCACGCAAAGTTCTATAACCTTGTTTACAGTAACAATTATTGTAACAAAAGCTTTGAGGGTATGTTATGGTGTTCACACCTCTCTGCAGGGGTAACCAGGTTATGACTTAGAAGGGTTCTTAGCTTAGTACAGCATAACAAATGGACTTTTAATGACAATAATGTACAGGCATGGATGGTATCACGATAGTTAACAACAAAATAACACAATATCGATACTTTCAAAAATATCATGATATATTGATAATATCGTTCAGCCCTAAACTTAATATGATTTCTTCTAAGGCTATTGTAATTAATTGATTTTCAGCTGATTTGCTGGAGAGGTTTGTGACAACAATTTGTACATGTGTGAAACCCAGCTTAATTTTACCCAACCAATGCTGTCATGATGCTGTGAGGAAAAATCGAGGCAGGTTTTTGGGATATCACAGACCATGCCCACACTTTCGCCCTCCCAACTATACAGTACTGTCGTGCTATATGATAATAGTGTTGCACCGATAATCGAATTGGTTATTGGAAAAACCATATATCGGCTTGTTTTTTTGTATATCGGTATTGGACTGAAAAAAGCAGCAGATACAGATATGTGTATGTATTCAAAAATACATGATCATGTACACCAAATGATGTTTACAAATGCATTTAATTGCATTTCTTGCATCACAAATGTTGTTATTACTACTTCAGTGTACTGTTAGCTGTTGTTGTAGCAATACTGCTGCTATAAACAAGCTAAATTGGCCCTTCAGAATCAAATGTCTAGTAAAAATTACTACAAAATAGATATGATCTGCTATATCGGATCGGCTACATTTATTGGCTTGAAAACATTATTCAATATCGGCAAGAGTTCATAATATATATACTAAGGAGAGTATCCTACTCTCATATACTCCTGTAGAAAGGCGTATCGTGAAGTTATGATGTAACGACAAGATGTAACGGTTTGTGACGTACATGAAGCCGTAAAAGTGCAATAATCATTAGCACCGTTTCACACTTGCGACGCTCAGGATAGCCATATTCGCAAATGGCCTAGTAAGAAATGCCTACGAAGGGGTCTTTACCCATGAAGGAACGATTGTGGTTGGGTGAGAAACGCTTAGAGCTGGACTTAATTTGGTTGCTAGCGACGTTGGTAGGTATGCGTCCAATCGATACCATGTTCAATTAATGTCATCATTAATTATACAAAGAAAAACGGGCAAACTCAGAAGTGTTACGTCATAACTTCACGATACGCCTTTCTACAGGGGTATATGAGAGTAGGATACTCTCCTTAGTATATATATTATGAACTCTTGATATCGGTTATCAGAATATCAGCAAAATCTCATATCGGTGCAACACTATATGATAATGGAGTAGTTCATGATAAATAGTTACTCGAAGGTATGAAGTCATTGAAGTGTAAAACCACAGTTTAGATTTAGCAGAATTTAAAACCACAAAAGTCAAAGTCAACAATACAGTTTATAAAAGTAGTTTCCTAACTCTTTTCAACTGCATGGACAAAGAGCTATATGCAAGGAGAGCTTGTTTTTTGGCAGCATGGAGACTTGGCAAATGTAGTTTGCCACCAGAAAACAAGTATTGTAACTGATGCAAGAAACCCTGTAACTATATGCGCATGTGGTTACTTAATGGGGAACCATCAACTATTTTAGTCAGTAAAATTGTGACTTTTTTAAAGTGTGGATGTGACTTGTGCTCAACATCTAGGAAAAATAACTAGTCTAAAGAGCAAGCTCTTCTTGGACAGCTGTTTGTCCTTGCATGCATTTTTTGAAAAAGGCCAGAGGAGGGCGGAAGCACTTCAGGTGCTATTTGAAAATATTATCTTAATTGCATAGTTTAATCACGTGAACCTCAATAGTCTCAATACAAAACTAGCGAATGGTGATCGCTGATGATCACTAGATATTTTGGTTTTGCTTAGTGTAAGGATTAAAATGGTGCAGTTTGTTTTGTAAAGATGTTTATTTTCTAGGCAAAACTGATGAAATAATATTTCGCACATATAGCAATACTAGCGCTAGCAAGGTATTTATATTCTAAACCAAATAATGATGCCACACTTTGTTACATCGTCCACACATTTTACTTCATCCAGAAACTGATGGTTTAGCATAATTCATTTTAATGGCGCTTAAACCACTTCCACCCTCCTCTGGAAAAAGGCTAGAAAGTTACTTTTATAAACTCATTATTATTGACTTTTTTGTCTTTGTGGTTTAAAGTTCTGCTCAATCTTATCAAGACACACGATAGTGTGTCGTGCGGCCCAAGAAGCCGGTGTGCCACATATTAACAGGAAGAATGAAAATGCAATTTTCACACCTATGTAGCTCTGTGATCCCTTATCCGATTGGAACTAAATTTGCTACAGTTATGGGAGTCTACATACCAAATTTGAAGAAAATCAGTCCAGCTATTTCCTAGATACGAGCGAACAGAATTTCGTTTTAATTCTTCATCTTCATTTCGCATACTTCGCAAAATCCGCCATAAAACACGAATGTGTTCTCCAATCGGGCTGAAATTTGGCACACTTGAAGGGCTCATTAAGGCGGATTTCAGTACTATCTTTGGTAGGAATCCGATGAACATTCACGGAGTTATGACCGATTATGTGCGTAAAATAAGGTCAAAGGTCTGTCACGCCTACAGGGTAAACCCCTTGGAGGAATGAGTTGAAGATTGATATGTAGATGGAGTAACCATCGTAGGAGTGCCTTTTTGTGGTTTGAAAGGAATTGAGATAAAGACCATGGAGATATGACACAAAACCCAACCTGTGTCATATTTACGCAATCGATTTTTTATGAATAAAAAACTATCAGTTTTCACATCTACCAGGAAAACCTCTTAGAGCAATGAGCTGAAAATCAGTATGTAGCTGGAATAATCATCATAGAAAGTCCTTGCAGTAGTACAGAAGAATCAGATTACAAAACACTGAGTTATGATTCAAAAGGCAACTACATGTAGCAAATCTGAGATCGAGGTACTCTAATAGAACAGTCACTCTAATAGAGCATTCAGCTACGGTTATAACTTACTCCATTATAGAATTTTATTACATTGCAAGATATTCTGTATGGAATTCAGTTACAAACAGTTAATCTGATAGACAATTTAGCTACATGCAAGTAACCCTGTAGAGAGTTCATCTAGAAACAAGTCACCCTGTAGAGAGATCAGCTAGAAGAAGTCACCTTGTAGAGAGTTCAGCTACAAAGAAACCATCATGTAGAGAGTTCAGCTGCAAACAAATCACCCTGTAGAGAGTTCAGCTACGAACAGATCACCCTGTAGAGAGTTCAGCTACAAATAAATCACCCTGTAGAGAGTTCAGTTACAAAGAAACCACCATGTAGAGAGTTCAGCTGCAAAAATCACCCTGTAGAGAGATCAGCTAGAAGAAATCACCTTGTAGAGAGTTCAGCTACAAAGAAACCATCATGTAGAGAGTTCAGCTGCAAAAAAATCAATCACTCTGTAGAGAGTTTTGCTAGAAGAAGTCACCTTGTAGAGACTTCAGCTGCAAATAAATCACCCTGTAGAGAATTCAGTTACAAACAAATCACCCTGTAGAAAGATCAGCTATAAGAAGTTACCTTGTAGAGAGTTTAGCTACAAAGAAACCACCATGTAGAGAGTTCAGCTGCAAAGAAATCACCTGTAGAGAGTTCAGCTAGAAACAAGTCACCCTGTAGAGAGATCAGTTAGAAACAAGTCACCCCGTAGAGAGTTCAGCTAGAAGAAGTCACATTGTAGAGAGTTCAGCTACAAAGAAACTACCATGTAGAGAGTTCAGCTGCAAACAAATCACCCAGTAGAAAGTTCAGCTATGAACAGATCACCCTGTAGAGAGTTCAGTTAGAAACAAGTCATCCTGTAGAGAGATAAGCTAGAAGTATCACCTTGTAGAGAGTTCAGCTACAAACAAATCACCTGTAGAGAGTTCAGCTACAACCAAATCACAGATCAGCTACAACCAAATCACAGATCAGCTAGAAGAAGTCACCTTGTAGAGAGTTCAGCTATAAAGAAACCACCATGTAGAGAGTTCAACTGCAAACAAATCACCTGCACCTGTAGAGAGTTCAGCTAGAAACAAGTCACCCTGTAGAGAGTTCAGCTAGAAGAAGTCACATTGTAGAGAGTTCAGCTACAAAGAAACTACCATGTAGAGAGTTCAGCTGCAAACAAATTGCCCTGTAGAGAGATCAGCTACAAACAAATATGCCCTGTAAAAAGATCAGCTAGTAGAAGTTACCTTGTAGAGAGTTCAGGTACAAACAAATCACCTGTAGAGAGTTCAGCTACAAACAAATCACCCTGTAGAGAGTTCGGCTAGAAGAAGTCACATTGTAGAGAGTTCAGCTACAAAGAAACTACCATGTAGAGAGTTCAGCTGCAAACAAGTCACCCTGTAGAGAACTCAGCTACAAACAAATCACCCTGTAGAAAGATCAGCTAGAAGAAGTTACCTTGTAGGGAGTTCAGCTACGAACAGATCACCCTGTAGAGAGTTCAGCTACAAACAAATCACCCTGTAGAGAGTTCAGTTACAAAGAAACCACCATGTAGAGAGTTCAGCTGCAAACAAATCACCCTGTAGAGAGATCAGCTAGAAGAAATCACCTTGTAGAGAGTTCAGCTACAAAGAAACCATCATGTAGAGAGTACAGCTGCGAAAAATCAATCACTCTGTAGAGAGTTCAGCTAGAAGAAGTCACCTTGTAGAGAGTTCAGCTGCAAATAAATCACCCTGTAGAGAATTCAGCTACAAACAAATCACCCTGTAGAAAGATCAGCTAGAAGAAGTTACCTTGTAGAGAGTTCAGCTACAAAGAAACCACCATGTATAGAGTTCAGCTGTAAACAAATCAACTGTAGAGAGTTCAGCTAGAAACAAGTCACCCTGTAGAGAGATCAGTTAGAAACAAGTCACCCCGTAGAGAGTTCAGCTAGAAGAAGTCACACTGTAGAGAGTTTAGCTACAAAGAAACTACCATGTAGAGAGTTCAGCTGCAAACAAATCACCCTGTAGAGAACTCGGCTACAAACAAATCGCCCTGTAGAAAGATCAGCTAGAAGAAGTTACCTTGTAGGGAGTTCAGCTACAACACATCACCCTGTAGAGGGTTGCAAACAAGTTATCTGTAGGGAATAATTAACATGTAATAAATGTATTATTATATATATATATATATATAATTTGTACATTTACTGATAAAATCATAATTAATTAAAGTATTTAAAAACTTCATCTTTCTCTTCTTCTTGTGGTAAAGAAAAAAAAAGATAGGTTAAAAAAGCCCCAAAGCCGGCCATAGGCTGACTTTTGGGTATACAAATACAAAAAGAAGTGAAATTTAATCCAAAACAGCCAAGCTGTAAAAAAAGAGTGCAGCCCTCAGAAAGGCTATGGTGAAAAAAGATGTGAAATCCAAGGTGGCGGCCAAGAAATGGCTGTGATGGTACGTAGGTTAATGGTAAAAATTTTAATAACGACAATTCAGGTGAATTTTGTGCCAAGACCAAGCGGCACCAAATTCACCTGAATTGTTGTTATTAAAATTTTTACCATTAACCTACCATCACAGCCATTTCTTGGCCGCCACCTTTGATTTCACATCTTTTTTCACCATAGCCTTTCTGAGGGCTGCACTCTTTTTTTACAGCTTGGCTGTTTTGGATTAGATATATATAGAACTTTGCGTGGGAATATCAAAGCAAAAAAAAAGTGTTCTATATTTGCCATACAAGCACAAGTGTTCTATATTGGGAAGTTATAGAATACTTTAATAGACCACAGTTCTATATCACATAGTTATAGAACTTCCAGGTCTATTTTGTAGGGTGATAGCCTACTTTGAGTGAGTAATTATCACTCACTCTGGCCAGTACAACCAATCAACCAAGCCAGTGTAGGCTGATAGCCTGACTGCGCTGGCTGACCAGTCAACCCAACCAGTAAGAGCAAAACCACTGGATTTAATTTATAGACACACTTGAAGATTTCGATGATGGTTGCTTGTGGTCAGCAGCAGCGAACATTCTTACTACGTTTTGTTCACATAATCGGATGAGTCCTAGGAATATCACCGAAATATGCTAATTAATGTACCACAATTGAAAACTTTTAGTTGTGGGGAAGACAGACTAGACTCACAAAACTATTAATGCAGGCGTAGCACAGTGCAACACAGGCAAAACACAGGCACAAGGTCTATTCTTCCGATGATAACACTACTTTGTGAGTTTCTATTTGTTTCATGTGTCTTGTGTGTATTTCAAGTTGAAGTTCTCTACTATTTAAAGCACTGCTTCGCTCATGCTATACGGGAAATATAGCAGTCAAAGAGTGGTCTCGAGATGAAATATAGCACTCAGCTTTGCCTCGTGCTATACTTGTCTCTCACCCACTCTTTTCATGCTATATTTCCCGTATAGCACTCGCGGTAGTGCTTTAACTAATATATATATATATATATATATATATATATGTAATGGACATCACTATTCAGACTACTGGACTGGAACACTGGATTGGACTACTGGACTAACATATTTTTTGTTTTTTGCACATTCTATGGTTGGATGTATAGAATCTTGCTAGTAAGCACCCTTACGGCACCTGCAGCCTGCTTGTAAATGCTGAAGATGAGCAGTGAAATATGTGAAAACTGTATTTCACTACCATTCATTATGCCACTATACAGCACTTATTCCTTCCCTGGTGTATAGTAATGCTGCAGGCAGTGCAGGGAATGTGACAGCAATAGTTAACTAGCGATCAACCTTCCAGTACACAATATTAGAGCAAGCTAGAAGAGCAAGGTAGTCTCACTACCAGACTTGTTTCGGTGCAGGAGCTTACCAATTACAGATTATAAGTGCCCATGCTGAAAAATCTCTAATTTGCAAACTGCTGCACTGAACTAGAGGTCTGGCCACACGAGACTAGCTTGC
Organism: Dysidea avara; assembly: GCF_963678975.1. Taxonomy (NCBI): domain Eukaryota; kingdom Metazoa; phylum Porifera; class Demospongiae; order Dictyoceratida; family Dysideidae; genus Dysidea; species Dysidea avara. Next base: position 10,826,433 of record NC_089279.1, on the reverse strand, counting down.
TCCTCAAGCTTGCTCTAAGGATATCTTGAAGGATATTGTCTACTGGCATGTTGATCACTAGTTAAATATTACTGTCACATTCCCTGGACTGCCTGCAGCATTAGTACACACCAGGGTAGGAATAAGTGCTGTATAGTGGCATAATGAACAGTAGTGAAATTATTAAGAGACAGTTTTTGCATATTCCACTGTTTGTTTTCAACATTTTCAGGTGCCCTAAGGGTGCTTACTAGCAAGACTCAATAAATCCAACTATAGAATGTGCAAAAGCCAAAAATATGCCAGTCCAGTAGTCTAGTCCAGTGTTCCAGTCCAGTAGTCCAGTCCACTGAATAGTAACACTCTATATGTAATAGATAAAGCAGTGCCGCAAGTGCTATATGGGAAGTATAGCACGAAAAGAGTGGGCGAGAGACAAATATAGCACAAGGCGGAGTCGAGTGCTATATTTCATCTCAAGACCACCTTTTGAGTGCTATATTTGTATAGATGAGCGAAGGCATTGCTTTATCTGGTATAGAGAACTGTAAACGTGAGATACACACAAGACACACGAAACAATTAGAAACTCACGGAGTAATGTTATCATCGGTAGAATAGGCATTGCGCCTGTGTTTCACCTGTGTTACACTGTGCTGCACCTGCATTAGTCGTTCTGTGAGTCTAATTTGTCTTCTCAACAATTGAAAGTTTTTGATTGTGGTACTTTAATAAGAATATTTCCTAGGATTTGTCTATTTATGTTAACCAAAAGTAAGAACATTCATTGCTGCTGACCACAAGCAACCATAATCGAAATCTTTCAAGTGTGTCTATAAATTAAATCCAGTGGTTTTGCTCTTACTGGTTGGGTTGACTGGTCAGCCAGCGCAGTCAGGCTATCAGCCTACACTGGCTTGATTGATAGGTTGTACTGGCCAGAATGAGTGACTACTCACTCAAAGTAGGCTATTAACCGGCAAAATAGATATGGCAGTTCTATAACTACCTGATATAGAACTGTGGTCTATTAAAATGTTCTATAACTTCCCAATATAGAACACTTGTGCTTGTATGGCAAATATAGAACACAATTCTGTTCAATATTTTTTAATTCTGTAGCAACTTGTTGAAAGCGTTTCGGGTCAAATTCTGTTCAATATTTTTTAATTCTGTAGCAACTTGTTGAAAGCGTTTCGGGTCAATCTGAAGGCTTAGTTTTACCTTACTAATACTGCCTCATCTTCGTCAGTGAAAAATTAAGGCTGGTTTTTTGGTGATGTTATATGGTTAGCCACGCCCAAACCTCTGTGGTCCCTACTGTACAGTACTATCATACTGTATGATATGTCTGTTTTTGTTGTACAGTGTTGTTGATATTAATGGTCAACAACGCAACTATTCTAAATGGACTCAGTGCTTTAGTGGTAAGTATACACATTTGTGAGTAAACATATAACATTATGTGTATGTACTCTATCAATATAAACAGGGTTCAATGTGTTTTTTTCTTTCTTTATTCCTAATGTCTTGTGGTAACTGTTATGTGAAAGTAAAAATGTGGTGACTGCTCTATTAGAGTCACCAATAAAGTTTCTTCGTAAAAGTCATGGAGTCACTCACATATTTGTTCATTCATTATGCCAGTTTCTTTCAGCGTTCTTAGGTACAAGCACATTTTACCAGAGCACAGCAGATTGTCATCCAAATTACAGAATGGTATGAGTGGCATCATCTCCACTCATATAGGGCACACCAGCTCTCTGTGGCAGCCAAGCATAAGAATTCTGCATGTGTTATTGTGTGACTATTAATTTTATCAAGCAATCATTTTTTTATGCAGCATGTGACTAGCCCGGAACCTTTGTCCCCTGTAGAGCTAGCTGCATAAGCCACATGACGCTTTTGTAGCACTGGGGAGTAATTAAACCAAAATGCACTAAGTTTACATGAACCACTAATCAGTCTACTAACCTCCTTAATACTGGTTGTTCAGCACTAACCCTACTGCTCATATACCCCATTTCCACTGATCTTATTCCTTAAATTCCCTTTTTGTTTTATTTGAAATTGTACTGTGTGCACTTTGTGCAATTGTACTGTGTGCACTTTGTGCAATTGTACTGTGTGCATTGTATCTGGCAGATCTCCTGCAAAGTAAAATGACACAGTAATCTTTACTACTACCATACTAGAATACCAAGATGTTTTTGGAAATGTTACTCATTGAAGGTTTCACCACGTTGTTGGACCTGTTACAAAAAATGCATGACAGATTTGTTTATGCATGTGGCTGTCTACATAAGGTTTAATGGCAGTAATAACATGTGCATGCTGTTCTGTGGGTTTGTTGATGATAGTTAGTATCTAATCCAAAACAGCCAAGCTGTAAAAAAAGAGTGCGGCCCTGAGAAAGGCTATGGTGAAAAAAGATGTGAAATCCAAGGTAGCGGCCAAGAAATGGCTGTGATGGTAGGTTAATGGTAAAAATTTTAATAACGACAATTCAGGTGAATTTTGTGCCAAGACCAAGCGGCACCAAATTCACCTGAATTGTTGTTATTAAAATTTTTACCATTAACCTACCATCACAGCCATTTCTTGGCCGCCACCCTGAATTTCACATCTTTTTTCACCATAGCCTTTCTCAGGGCCGCACTCTTTTTTTACAGCTTGGCTGTTTTGGATTAGATTTCACTTCTTTTTGTATTTGTATACCCCAAAGCCGGCCATAAAGCTGGCCTATGGCCGGCTTTAGGGCTTTTTAACCTGTCATTTTTTCTTTACTACAGGAAGAAGAAAAGATGAAGCAGGGTGATTTCTTTGTAGCTAAACTCTCTGCAAGGTGATCCTTCTGGCTGATCTCTCTACCGGATGACTTGTTTGTAGTTGAACTCTCTACAGGGTGATTTGTTTGTAGCTGAACTCTCTACAAGGTAACTTCTTCTAGCTGATCTTTCTACAGGGTGATTTGTTTGTAGCTGAATTCTCTACAGGGTGATTTGTTTGCAGCTAAACTGCTACAATGTAACTTCTTCTAGCTGAACTCTCTACGGGTGGCTTGTTTCTAGCTGATCTCTCTACAGGGTTACTTGTTTCTAGCTGAACTCTCTACAGGGTGATTTGTTTGTAGCTGAACTCTCTACAAGGTAACTTCTTCTAGCTGATCTTTCTACAAGGTGATTTGTTTGTAGCTGAATTCTCTACAGGGCAATTTGTTTGCAGCTGAACTCTCTACATGGTAGTTTCTTTGTAGCTGAACTCTCTACAATGTGACTTCTTCTAGCTGAACTCTCTACAGGGTGACTTGTTTCTAGCTGATCTCTCTACAGGGTGACTTATTTCTAGCTGAACTCTCTATAGGGTGATTTGTTTGTAGCTGAACTCTCTACAAGGTAACTTCTTCTAGTTGATCTTTCTACAGGGTGATTTGTTTGTCTCTACAGGGCAATTTGTTTGCAGCTGAACTCTCTACATGGTAGTTTCTTTGTAGCTGAACTCTCTACAATGTAACTTCTTCTAGCTGAACTCTCTACGGGTGACTTGTTTCTAGCTGATCTCTCTACAGGGTGACTTGTTTCTAGCTGAACTCTCTACAGGGTGATTTGTTTGTAGCTGAACTCTCTACAAGGTAACTTCTTCTAGCTGATCTTTCTACAGGGTGATTTGTTTGTAGCTGAATTCTCTACAGGGCAATTTGTTTGCAGCTGAACTCTGTACATGGTAGTTTCTTTGTAGCTGAACTCTCTACAATGTAACTTCTTCTAGCTGATCTCTCTACAGGGTGACTTGTTTCTAGCTGAACTCTCTACAGGGTGATTTGTTTGTAGCTGAACTATCTACAAGGTAACTTCTTCTAGCTGATCTTTCTACAAGGTGATTTGTCTGTAGCTGAATTCTCTACAGGGAAATTTGTTTGCTGCTGAACTCTGTACATGGTAGTTTCTTTGTAGCTGAACTTTCTACAATGTAACTTCTTCTAGCTGAACTCTCTACAGGATGACTTGTTTGTAGCTGAACTCTCTACAGGGTAATTTGTTTGTAGCTGAACTCTCTACAAGGTAACTTCTTCTAGCTGATCTTTCTACAGGGTGATTTGTTTGTAGCTGAATTCTCTACAGGGCAATTTGTTTGCAATTGAACTCTGTACATGGTAGTTTCTTTGTAGCTGAACTCTCTACAATGTAACTTCTTCTAGCTGAACTCTCTACAGGGTGACTTGTTTCTAGCTGATCTCTCTACAATGTAACTTCTTCTAGCTGAACTCTCTACAGGGTGACTTGTTTGTAGCTGAACCCTCTACAGGGTGATTTGTTTGCAGCTGAACTCTCTACATGGTAGTTTCTTTGTAACCAAACTCTCTACAATGTAACTTCTTCTAGCTGAACTCTCTACAGGATGACTTGTTTCTAGCTGATCTCTGTACAGGGTGACTTGTTCCTAGCTGAACTCTCTACAGGTGATTTGTTTGCAGCTGAACTCTCTTACATGGTGGTTTCTTTGTAGCTGAACTCTCTACAAAGTGACTTCTTCTAGCTGATCTATCTACAGGATGACTTGTTTCTAACTGAACTCTCTACAGTGTGATCTGTTCATAGCGGAACTTTCTACTGGGTGATTTGTTTGCAGCTAAACTCTTTGCATGATTGTTTCTTTGTAACTGAACTCTCTACAAGGTAACTTCTTCTAGCTGATCTCTCTACAGGGCAATTTGTTTGTAGTTGAATTCTCTACAGGGTGATTTATTTCAGCTGAACTCTCTACATGATGGCTTCTTTGTAGCTGAACTCTCTATTAGGTACCTTCTTCTAGCTGATCTGACTACAGGGTGACTTGTTTGTAGCTGAATTCCCTACAGAATAACTTGCAATGTAATATAACTGAGTAAATTATACATGCAGCTGAATGCTTTATTAGAGTGACTGTTCTATTAGAGTATCTCGATCTCGCATTTGCTGCATGTAGTTGCCTTTCGAATCATAACTCAGTGATTTGTAATCCGATTCTTCTGTACTACTGCAAGAACTTTCTATGATGATTATTCCAGCTACATACTGATTTTCAGCTCGTTGCTCTAAGCGGTTTGCCTGGTAGACACGAAAACTAATAGTTTTTTTATTCATAAAAATCGATCGCGTAATTTTGACACAGGTTGGGTTTTGTGTCATATCTCCATGGTCTTTATCCCGATTCCTTTCAAACCACAAAAAGGCACTCCTACGATGGTTGCTCCATCTACATATCAATTTTCAACTGATTCTTCCAAGGCGTTTACCCTGTAGGCGTGACAGACCTTCGACCTTATTTTACGCAAATAATCGGTAATAACTCCGTGAATGTTCATCGGATTCCTACCAAAGTTGGTACGGAGATCCGCCTTAATGAGCCCTTTAAGTGTGCCAAATTTCAGCCCAATCCGAGCACGCATTCGTGTTTTATGGCGAATTTTGCGAAGTGTGCGAAATGAAGAAGATGAAGAAGAAGAAGAAGAAAAAAACGAAGAAATTAAAACGAAATTTTGTGCGCTCGTATCTCGGAAATGGCTGGAGCGATTTTCTTCAAATTTGGTATGTAGACTCCCCTAACTGGGCAAATTTGGTTCCAATCGGATAAGGAATCACAGAGCTACATAGGTGTGAAAATTGCATTTTCTTTCTTCCTGTTAATATACTCACGATGTGGCGCGCCAGCTTCTTGGGCCGCACGACACACTATCGTGTGTCTTGATCTCACGTGAAAACCAAGGTGTTAATGCCTGTAGTTTGATTGTGGCTGATTCCTCACCTAGTTCAAATAGATTAATGTGTGAGGTCCAGCGGGTCTTCCATGCCTCAAAGTCAGCAGCAATTGGAGATCGAGCTTCGGGGGATTGCTGAGTCTGAATGTAGCTATAAGCATCTGGAGTGCTATGGGGAGAATATGTCCGAAATACAGTTTAGTATAACAAGTTCACCATAACAGGTGCCTCTAACTGGTACCAGGGAGTCAATCAGCAAGTTAAAATTAGACCAAGAACTTGTTTAATCAGGCAGTAACTACTCATATCACCATGTAAACAACATGATGCATCTGATTAAATCACTTGAGCATACATACAAGAATCAATATTTTGTGAATGTGTGTGCATGTCGAATTGTCATTGTTAGTGTTCTAGTTCCAGAGTTCCTACAATAGTCACCTACTTTCTATGAATTTTTTTTCATCTGCAATATATCCTTATGTTGTTGTCTCATCCAATAGATATCACAGCCATCGTGTTCATTGTTGATTGTAGCAGTTATAACTTGTACTTGCGAGAAGACTGTACAAAGGTGAGATTTGTGTGGTTTGTGAAGTTGGATGTCCTTTCCATGCATTTAGTTTATATGTAGCTCAAAACTTTAAAAGATTATATGCTTTTTATAAATTAATATTTGCTAGCTGATTTATCATTGCTTTAAATGTGGTTTTGAAACACTATCTAGAATATATTCCTGTAACTACATATTATTAAATTAAAAAAATATATATTATGCAATTGTAATAAGGTAAACCATTTCACTTAAATTTGTTATTTCATGGTCTGATCAATATACCTTTTATTTTGAAGGTTGTTTCAAAACTATTGTGATATTTGATTCCTTGTAGTCTGTGACTGCACACAAATTTTTACTTGCGGATATGCATATCCCCAGACTGTAATTTTCAACTTTGTTGATTAAGATACATGGTAGTGTGTTGTGTGGCCAAGAAATCCAGTGTGCTACACTGGGAAATATTGACAAGAATAAAGAGAAGACAATTTTCACAAATACATAGGGCCTCCATTAATCCATGGAATGAAATGGAATTAACCACTGAAAAACAGAAATGGAACAATTTTTTCATACCACGTTATTATCATTGTTGTATAACATACACCTTGTTTAATCCTTGCTGATTCTATGCGAGTACTACATAATATTGTTGGGAAGTGTAGCTACACTAGCTAGACTGAAGATCCCTGCTTTAGATTTAATAAGGCCACAGCGTTGAAACCAGGTCACTACTGTTGACCCGCTGACCCGGATTTGACCCAGATGTGACCCGGATTAATCTAAAGTGAGGTGTGCGCCAATTGCTACATTTTGAGTGCCTACTAGCACATTAAGCACGAGGGTGTCTATACTTAACGATGGTAGTCAGTGCATGGGCATGATTCCAATTAAGTTTGCAAAAAGCAAGATCAGTTTCCTGCAAGTAGGTGTGGCTTTGTGCATACCTAACACACCATAATTTTAACAAGTATGACACATTCCTGATATAAAGTGGGCATGGCTCATGAAATAAACTGGCCTTGACCTATCTCATACAATAACAGTCGATTAGTGGGCGTAGCGCCACATAAGCCTGCAGGCAGCTATGAGCACATAACTGTAGACTTTAATAGCTCTGATAAATAGGTGTGGCTGCACGTATGGTTGCAGACAGTCATCCGATAAGTGGGTGTGGCTCATGAAAGAAACTTAGTTGCACCAGGACTTGACTATGACGCGTTTATACACTTCCGTACCGTCCAACTAAACAATTTGCTTCACACGTGATCCAATCTGGGTCAGACCCGGATACTGTTTAAAGCTGGTCTGACCTGGATGACCCGTGTGACCCGGTTTTAATGCTGTAAGGCCAGGAAAATTTGATTTATAGTTTCTACAACTGTATCACCTTCCACCTCTAAATTCATTACTGCTATAATTGATCAAGTGCACCAACATTTCAACGTTTATGTTTAGACAAACTAGAAATCACTTTCAGCTAAAGAAAGCGTGTCTTCCTGTTCAGAAAGATAGCAAAAGTGGAATAAGTTTTAAGATGGCTTTTGATAATGTTTGTAGTGCATAGCCTGCTGTTGCTGTGATTTTGGATGCTTCCTTCAATAATTAATAATGAAAATGACCACCTGCCTTATCAAAACTGAGGAAGTGGCTGATGAAAAACTAGCAATATGCTTTTTGTCTGGCCTAATACATGTTTTCAGGCAATGCTTGTGTGCATGCTCTGTTTGAGGCTTTTTTTCAAAGTTCCTGTGTCTGCTTCACTCAAAGCTACGTATGCTTTAGTTCTAAGGGAAGCAATGTGTAAATAAATTGCTAGTTTACGATTCAGTATTTAAACTTAGTATTCAAAAGCAGCATGCAACATGGACACTTCTTGTGCTCTCAAAGCATTCCCACGTAACTCTGAGCACGTGTGACTGTACTTCACTGCCTTGAAAGTTTGTTGTGATAATCCAGCTCAGTCTATAGTGTAACCATGCCTTCCATCGATACTGTGTAGCACTCTTACAGAATCAAGCACTAAACAAGCTTCATGTCATACAATATCTGGTACTGAAATATCATTCTTTTCTGTGTTTTAGTAGTTCATTCTAATTCATTCCATGGATTAGTGCATGGACTTGGCTTTTGCTCAGCCAGTCACAGATATTCTTTTTGGAGAAGGGAGCACGGAGCTTTTTGGGGAAGGAGCTATTGATTGGCTTGTTTTCACAAAATTCTATTTTGCTATATAAACGTATTGAAATGAGCTGTGTAAAAATACGTGTACCATATAAAAATTTTGCATGCATTTAAATCACCATGAAATGTAGTAAAACAAAGCTCAAATCTAATATAATTCTGTAAAGGTGATTTTCATTGTGTAAGATGTCTCTAGGATGGTTTTTAAAGGAACAAATTTAGGCAGTGCATCACTTTTGGGGGATACTTACTTCATGATGGAAGAAATTTGATTTGTACAGCAACAATACGACAAATAAATTACAGGCACTTAATTCGCTGATCATAAAAGCTACAAAGATAGGACTTGGCTCAATCTGTTTACCATGAACTGGCAAATCCATCAGTGCTTTCTCTGTACTCAGCTGTGTGCATAAAAGAGAAGGCCATTTCTACAAAGGTAAATTTCTATTTCTATCATATCATAAATAGGTGGCCACAACTCATGTTCCTTTTGTTGTAAAAACATGAGCAAAAGATTTACTTACTCTCCATGAGTAAGTAAATGTGATGGTATTATTGTCAGTCTAACATCTGTTCAAATACAGCACTAAAAAGAAGAAAACACTACTGTAACTGCCTGCCTGCCTGCCTGTATTAATCAGTGAAGATTGTTAATGGGTGTTGTGTCAGACCTATCATGAAGTTACATCTACCAAGTGTAAGAGCTTTAATTTTTTGTGGCATCTAACCATGCTACTGAAGGAAGGTGTTGATACAGAAAATTAATGCCTCGATATGGTTTCATTGCAAAGAAGACTACCAGCCTCAAAGTGAAAGAAAAGGCACACACTCATTGGAACCCAAAAAGACACATGCCACTGCTAAGTTTGTTATTATGTCATAAAATGGTGGCCTTGCATTGCTTCGTTTGGCCTCCATCCTTGTGACTGTGGTTAGGCAGACAGGCAGATAGGCAGGCGGGACGATTGAGTGTGGGGACCATACCTCTTAATAATCTATTTACTCAATCACGATGATGACACCTGCTTATTATTGGTTTAGCTACATCAGACACCTCAACTCTCACTATTTACTTGGGAAACACACGCATCAGATTCTTGTCTCATGCATGGTTTTCCATCTCATGCATTGCAATTCCTGGAAATTGACTTCTCACATAATTTAATTTTACTTCAGTGAGACCTCTCAGAAAAGCACTAAACACTGCTCTAATGGCTACAATTGGACAGGTATAACTGAAAACAGCTGTGTATTTAGAAATTATTGATTAAAAATAAAGTAGGGATCCAAGCAATAAAAAGTAGTGAAACAAGAGATGAATGATGGTATTACAGAATAGCTCAGTGGGGAAATCCCTACTTTGTATTGAATAAAATGATTGGTATAACATGCCAATGTAAGGATTTTCCCACTGAGCTATGCTGTAATACCACCATTCATCTCTTGTTTCACTACTTTTTATTGTTTGGATCCCTAATTCATTTTTAAATTAATAATTTTAGGTTTCCATAGGAGCAAGTGACCATTTAAGTTCCTATCATTAAGTACAGTAGTACATAATAAATAGGGATCGGTAAGAAATCATATGGCTTTGTATTTTTTCACACTTTAAAAAACAGACTTACAACAAATTTTACTTGAAAAAACCACCTGGAATGCATTAGTACTGCTGTAATGATGCTGTACCTTGGTTAAACGAAGTGAAAAGTCGAATGATTCGATGTACAGTGAATTTATAAAAAAAAAATCTAAATTCACTTGCATTTCGCCTGCCTGCCATAAGACCTAGGTGTACAGCTCCAGAAATTTCAAACAGCCAAGGTAATGACAGTGGATTCACGAATCTGTTGTTTCGATTATGTTTTGTCCACTACACTACGCTGTTCATCATTCATCATTCAAGCCTTTCTTGTTCTTCACGAAGGATAATTGATAGTTACGGCACTTGATAGTTGCAGCGTACATCACTACCTGAACATGTGGTTTTAACAAAGTGTGCCGTAAGATCAGGTTAGTAGTCAAGGAGTGGTCTCTAGCATTTATTAATGCTGTATAGTCATTTTATAGTCTTACCAGTTTAGTCATTTGTGAGGTAATCATGCCTTTCTGGGGTGGATACAGTCTTCTTTTTAAAAAGGGGAGTTCCACTTTTAATGATAAACTCTCCTGCGATATTTCACTGTTAAATCTTACCATTTAAAAATGCAGTTGAAGCCTTTAACAGTTGCTGTGTTACCGTATGGGTATTTAATTTCGAGGGTTTAAATTTTCGTGGATAGCCATTTGTTAATTATTTTCGTGGGTTTAAATTTTCGAGGGTCAAACGTGAACTTGCACGACTATCCACGTGCTCACGTTTTTTAACGTTGGAAATGGCTGAGACCACGGTTTTTGGTTGCGGGTCTGCTGTTCGAGGTTACCACATTTATCAAGAAATTTGGGAAGCTAGTTGTGGCCAGACATTTCCATGTCTACGAGAAGAAGGGAATCCGTTCAACCCATTCGCCGTGTCAGTTGTGAGAGCTGGTAATATTATAGGCCACGTGCAAGGAAATTTTCCGCTGCTTGTTCATTGTTCTTGCGGAACCGCAGGTCTATTCAGTGTACTGTTACGGGTAGCCGACGATATTCAAGAGATCTTATCCAAGGAGGACTTGAAGTGCCATGTAAGCTTACCTTTAAAGGAGAGAAAAAGTATGTGGTGAAAGTCGAAAAATTGATTAAGCCAACAACTGATATTACCGTGTCCAGTACCTCTCCTGTAGTTGCAGCCTCCACCACTATCGATGTAAGCAGCCCAAGGAGTAGCCAGGATGTGGTAACTACTGTGTCCAGTACCTCAACTGCAGTCATAGCCCCCCATACTAGTGATGCAGGAAGTCACAGTAACAAAGATGTCGTAGCCATAGATGGTGACAGTGTGGTAGTATCAGACAGCAATAAGAGAAAGGTAGTCGATGAAGATCATGTAAACGAGGGGGGTGAGATAAATGATGGTGTTTGGATACAAGTTCATGGTTCATTATTGAAGAATTCCGACAAGTTAATGTTGCTGTTGGACAATGAGCTTGATGACAGAGTTATTAATGCTGCACAAAAGATGTTAATTGTCCAATTTCCTTTGTTGAAAGGTTTACGATCTATACTAATCCAATACCGCTTAGGATGTTGGAGAAATAATTATTTGCAAATGGTCCACTGCCAATCTTCTCATTGGATTTTAGTAAGTAGCATAGGATGCCAACATGGGGAGGTAAAGGTATATGATTCTCTATATGACAGAGTTGATGATGCCACTAAGCGAAAGATTGAGAAGATTTTTGCTTCTAAAGTCAAGTTTGTAGTGCCCATTGTGCAGAAACAGCAAGGATATAAAGATTGTGGCCTCTTTTCCATAGCTTTTGCCACACATTTGGCTTTTGGAAAAACTCGTTTTAAGTTTCAACAAGATTGTATGCGTCAGCACCTTATTGAATGCATTGAGAAACAGCACATTTGTGTGTTTCCATAATCACGGACTACACGGTTGATCAATTGTACACTGTATCAAGACTCACGGTAGTGAGTCGCGCGGCCAAGAAACTACAAAGCGCACGCCCAATTAAAAGACGCGCGGCCACTACTGTGAGTTATTTACGTGTAGGGCCGGTTTTGCAATATTAGCCCTAAATTACGCAACATCTCTCAATAGATTTGTATTGCGTTACGTGATAAAAAATCTTTAGGAGTCGTCATCATAGTTTTCTTGCGACCTCGCTAAAATAAAAAAGTAACCATCGCAAAATAAAAATAGGCGTATTTCACTTTATTTCTCTACCTTATGTTACAACTACTGTCACGTTATACCAGTCAACATAGTCGTGTTTGTATAGTCCATCTAGCACTGACATCTGGTTTGCCTATACGCGTATTTTCTCCAATCAAACCTCTAATCCCTACAATAACTTTTAAAGACACGATGTGGACACAAACTCTAATGCCTGATAAACAAGTTGTGACAGCGTGCTGAACCGTAAGTTCCCTAGGGATGGCGTTTTAAGCAGAAATCTTTTAAATTCCATTTAGTACCACACCCCATGCGAGCGTTTATAAATCGCCAGTTGTCTTATGGTTTGAAGAACAAAATCACTAGCGAAGGTGCTTTAGCATACTCTTCAATTCTCTATTTACATGTAATTTTTAATAGATTAACCACAAAGGCCGGTAAGGTGAATACAAAAGGTAACAAGCCTTTAGGGGTTACCACCTCTATGTAGTGTGTACCATGTAGCTTGTGTTATGGCTTTCATTAAGTATTATGCACACACAAATGGTGCAACAAAATTTTGTAATGGATTGCTCGAATGTGGTTCGTGGTGTTGTGGCTCGAATGTGTTTCGTGGTTTGCCAGTGACCATGTATGAGTTGGGGTTGTTCCACACAACTTACACAATATTCAAATTTCATGATGGCCATGATAATTTCTTGCCATATGGTAAACATACAACAATGTGTAACAATGTTAATTAACATCACATCAAGACTTGACTAAAAATAGTTCCAACAATAGTGATGATTTCTTGTATGTCAGCATGACGATACTGAGACCTGTAAAAGAATAAGCAGGCACTGAAGTTAACCTTAAATTAAACACTCGTGCAACTGACCTGGAACATCGGTCGCAACACCAAAAACACTTGTTTCGATATCTGATGACACAATCCAGCAGGCACTGAATTAAAAGAGAATGTACAAAAAATCAATATGCCGGGCTGTGTCAATAATGGCATGGATAATCAAAATAAACAAAAATTATATCCCAGGCTAAGTGAATGAATAACATAACTGTTGGGTAAGCATGTTAAACCAGAACATTAGGACATTAGTCAAACCAGAACATTAGGACATTAGTCAAACAAAAGTACGCTATCACAACTTGGTCATAATACAATGTTTGTACCACTGGACTTCACACTGGTTGCCCAAAAATTGTGCCATTCCGGGACAACAGCATAATATTATGAAACAAATAGTTACTACAACACAGAAGGCTTACTGTTGCACTGTCTACACTGATATACCATAATTTTAAAAACATAACAAGTGGGCATTAAATACAATACACTTAACATCTGGGTACTAGGAAAAAATCACTAACATCACAACATGTAAACTGACCTGGAAATTAACACCCTTGATGCCACTACAGTCTACACTGGATACTTGTTCGAACCCATCAACACTATGCTTGATACATCTGAGTAGACTGACCTGCAAATTCACATCACTAGTATACAGTGATAATTGATAACTACAAAAACAACAATTGCAATAATACAATTCTTCTGTACGTCAACTGACCTGAAATTCATGACACTCAATACCGAGACCTGTAAAAGAATGAGCAGGCACTGAAGTCAACCTTAAATTAAACACACATGCAAACTGACCTGGAACATCGGTCGCAACACCAAAGACATCTTCTGATGAAACAATCCAGCAGGCACTGAATTAAAAAGAGAATGTGCAAAAAATCAATATGCCAGGCTGTACCAGTAAAGGATGAATAATCAAAATGAACTAAAAAAAATATATCCCATATGCAGGTTAAGTGAGTAACATAACTGTTGGGTAAGCAAGTAAACCAGAACATTTGGTCATTAGTCAAACAAAGTACGCTATCACAAACTGGTCACTGATAATTGATAACTACAACAAGAACAATTGCAATAATACAATTCCTCTGAACGTTAACTGACCTGAAATTCATGACACCTGTATCTTTGTTCTTGCATGGTCTCAACTTACATATGTATGACCAGATGGCCTGCAAAAACCAACAAGTAGGCGTTAAATACAATACACCTAAAGCCTGGAATATGAAAAATATTATATAAGCACTATTCCACACTGATATAATAATAAATTATAGGATGTTGTGGAACTTGCCTAAACATGTAAACTTGAACATGAGGACAACTGCATAATCTGGACACTTGGAATTGTCCAATACCTGATGAACCGCAAGTAGGTACTAATGACATTCACTTCAACATTTTATCCCAGCTGGGTGAATCTCTTGTAACTGAGTAAAAAGGTGTTTATTTTCCACCTGCAACCAAAGTTCTACATTTCCGTGGTTGGGTGTACATAAACGGCTGACCTGGAAAATCAGTATGCCATAGGGATATGGAAATGGTTCCTTTCCTTCTGTTGTGACATTACTTACAGCTGACTGGTAAATGATCATCGATGTCCCCATGGACCCCAACAATGAGTATACCAATAACTCAAGTTCACAAGTTGGAATGAATTTCCTTTCAACATGTGGTGGAATGAATTTCCTTTCAACATCTGGTGGACAGGTCCAAAAACCCTATCGCACAAACACGGTGAATCAGTGTGTGGCGATGTGACACGTTGCACAAACTTCACTCCTCGTTTCGTTAGCATCAAGACCGGCATATGTCATAGAGTCCCTCAGTATTCTTGACTCTTACTTTTTCAAGCGTTGCTCAAGCGATGTAGTTTCTCACGAGGGGCTCGAGTTTCTCAGTAAAGTCGAGCCGATTAAAGTACGCCTCACCATCCAGTTACATTCTTAAAGCATTCAATTTAAAACCACGTATCACGAGTGTCCGCTTAAGGTAATTAGGGACTTTCCACGAGATTTCCCCTAAATAGATCACGTGTTAGTTGTCAATCTGGTGGTATACATGGTTCAACAATGCGGTAAGTGTACTTTATTATAGTATAAGCTGTCAATGAATAATCGTTTGTGCACTGCTAAACTAAGTTATTTTTGTGTGATAAGCACGCTTGAGGAAGGGTCTGGGGGACGAGACTAATGTTTTGACAGCAGTTGATGATGGCCAGGCAAAGAACTGCGAGAAGAACTACTATGATAGTATGATAGTAGGGAAAAATTCTCACCCCTATAGCTCTGCCTAGGGGCATTAACTAGCATTATCTACAGCTACTGTATGTTGCTGATATGTACATTCAGGCCAAGAATAAAGGTGAAAGTGGTAGTAAGGCTCAATCCTATTATTCTGCCTAACAGGCAAGGGAGTCTGAGACTGTGGGGGCATGCTCCCTCAGGAAAGTATAAGTACTACAACTATTTTGTTTTAATTGCTTCATCAAGTATAAAAATTTCAGTCAAAAGGTGATGATTGAGCTCTGGTCTTATGCACTGGTTGGAGTGGTTGTATCGATACTGCACTGTGACATCCTTGAGGGGTTAGTGTTGGCATTGTCCATGGCAATGCTATTTCATCTCCCAGAGTCTTGATGATTGAGTCCTCCATTCCTTTCTCTGCTGCTCCAATCCTGAAGTTGTGACCACGGTGACGATCGAGGCTCTGGTCTTGCATCTATACTGTACTGCAACACCCTTGAGGGGTTAGTACCGGCATTGTCCATCGCAATACTGTACCATCTCCCATATACAAGTCTTGATGGTTGAGTCCTCTATTCCTTTCTCTGCTGCTCTAATCCTGAAGTTGTGACCAAAATATTAAAAAATGGTTATAACATGATAAATGATTATGATGATAACAATTACAAATGTATTTATAGCTGTGTAGCAACTGTGAACTAATTAGGCACTTGCAAGTTTAATCAGGTGTCTGAAGCATTTAACATGCACAGATATGAGATATATTCATCACGTGCAGGCAGTAAAGATAAATTTACTCTAATAGAACAGTCATACTACACCGTAAATTCATACTTCCAAATTTACGGTGTTATGAAACAATCATTATTATGTATGGATTTTACTGACTCTCCAAGATAATATTCTGCATTAATGTTAATTGCTCATTTCCAAAAAAATTACCTTTCACTGACAAAAATGAGTGATATCCACCCCAAAAACACCTTCGCTGTAAAAAAGGCGCGCCCAAGAAACTACAAGTACCTGGAACCCAATGTAAAAAACAAAAAGAAAAAACAGCTTAGCTGAAGTGAAAAGTAACTGGTAACTTAAAGAGCTGATATCTGAAGCGGCCAAGAATACAATTACTAAAGTTTAATCCATGCAAGAACACCTTGGCTATGAAACAGGTGTATACATGAAAGTAACTGGCAACTGAAATGGCTGATATCTGAAGCGGCCAAGAATGAATGGTCATATACAACTAATTCAAAAATTTAACACTGAACCTTTATAATTCAGCTGTGTTCTATATTCACTCTTGCTGCATCGTAAAGTAATTTCTTTTAACTCTAATTGGCTGGTAATTTGGCCGCCTTTTTTTGCTCTTAAAAAAGGCGGCCAAATTACCAGCCAATTAGAGTTAAAAGAAATTACTTTACGATGCAGCAAGAGTGAATATAGAACACAGCTGAATTATAAAGGTTCAGTGTTAAATTTTTGAATTAGTTGTATATGACCATTCATTCTTGGCCGCTTCAGATATCAGCCATTTCAGTTGCCAGTTACTTTCATGTATACACCTGTTTTATAGCCAAGGTGTTCTTGCATGGATTAAACTTTAGTAATTGTATTCTTGGCCGCTTCAGATATCAGCTCTTTAAGTTACCAGTTACTTTTCACTTCAGCTAAGCTGTTTTTTCTTTTTGTTTTTTACATTGGGTTCCAGGTACTTGTAGTTTCTTGGGCGCGCCTTTTTTACAGCGAAGGTGTTTTTGGGGTGGATATATGTAAATGCAATGATGATTTGGTAAATTGTTTAATCACACAATTATTATGACAATTGTTATAATGAAATCAATTATGTATATACTTATAATAGCTATGATTGTCCAATACAGTCCACGATACCAGCGGAACGGAAGCCATTTACAATGAAAGCTGGACAAGCTGCCAAATATGAATGAAGATCTACCACCCACTGTGCAGCCAATGGTTTCATCACACTCATCCTCATGTCCACTTCCTCCGTCATTCCTTTGTCCAATTGCTGGCAGATTTTGGTTCCATATACCACTGTTGAAATTTGCTCTGTAGGAAGTCCTTTGCAGGCTTGTTAACTGACAGATCGAGTGGCTGTAGTCTGTCAGTGCAATTGTGTGGCACAGTTACTTAAAGGATATTGTTATCCTCTAGCTTCTTCAGCACTTTACTTGTACACTGTCCCTTAAATACATCAAACAAAACCAGTGCACAATGAAGGTCAAGTGAAGCTCTTTCTTTTAGAACAAAGGGAAGGATGATATTATCTATGTAGGCCATAGATGTTTCTTCGTTTGCCCAGTGGTTGGCTGTGTAGGTAAGGTGCCAGTCAGACGGAAAATTGACATTTTTTGGCAAACATTTAGGGGTGGTCCCTTGGTATATCAATTGTATGGGCAGAAATTTCCCTGACAGCGTACAAGCAAAGATAGCTGTTATTTGCCTTTTGTCATCCACAGTTGCTATTTCCACCCTCTTCATGCCCTTTCTTTCCATAGTCCACTGACTTGAAGGGACAATCTTAGTGGCTGTATGATCCCAGTTTTTGACAAGGCTTGGTGGTATATCCTCCATTTCAACAGCAGCACGGATGTCAAGTAAATACTGCTGCTTAATCTTATCAAAGTTAATAAGATTAACTTTGCATTTGCTATTAGCTTTTCTCTTCGTATACCCCATCCAACGTAAAACACTTTTAGCCCATTCCTTGGTGAGCTTAAAAGAGCTGGCTGTTGCTTTCTTGTGCTTCATCAATATTCCTGTTCCAATGCCGATGACTACACTGGTTCCAATCGGTGTGCCTCTAGACCTCATGGCGAGAATCTTTTCTTGCAGGTGACAATCAAACTTCTCACCCAACAAGGGAGGCTTTCCCCGCTTCTTTGACAGTAGTGCATCGATACAAATCTCCTCTCCCACCTTTACTTCCTTGGATTTTATAGTTAATTCCCTTCGGTACAAATCCCTCCAGTCTCTAAAGCTACTTTCTGCAATATCATATTTCCTTGAAGCACTAGCCACACCATGTTCACTGGCAAACTTCCTGATTGTCGCTCTTTCTTCATCCGGAAACCTTTGGTACATTCCTCTTCTCTTCCCGTTACCCTGCGTACTGGTATCACAAAGCTCGCCATATTCAGCATTGACTACTTTAAGCAAGGGTTTAGGTGTTTGATGAAAGCCAGAATCGTCATTTGCTGGGCGCAGAAACTTCCGTAATGCCATTACTATCCAACACGTGTCAAACGAGTACTTTAAATGGGCGACCCATACAAATTTTTAAAAGGTTCTATTTTCGTGGATAGCAGGTAACCACGAAATCCACGAAAATTTAAAACCCCTCGAAATTAAATACCCATACGGTAGCTCTAAAGACAAAGCTGGTAATTATTTTTAGAGGCACTTATCGCATACAAAAATGAGTGATATTTGTACTATGCAGGAGTCTAGTATAGCTAGCTAGCCAGCTGGGAATAAAAAGTAAACAAACTAGCTATTTAAAAAAAAGAAAAGGAAGTAGGGATCACATACTACGAAAAGTAAAAAAAAAAAAACTAAAAAATGTTGCAGCTCAAATGAGAGACAATCCACACAACAAAAAGTAAGGAAATAAAGATTAGATGGCTACTTGCTAAAATGAGACACATGTTAATCCCTTCTTTTGGCTAATTTGATAGTCTCATTTCAAGTTGCTAGCCAAAAGTAGGGAATAAAATGTGTCTCATTTTTAACGAATAGCCATCTAATCTTGTTTCCTTACTTTTTGTCGCGTGGATCGTTTCTCATTTCAGCTGTAACATTTTGAGCTTGTTTCCTCACTTTTTGTTGCATGTGATCCCTACCTCCTTTTAAACTTTTAATTTTTTAGATAGCTAGTAGAAAAGACTTAAGGCTATATTGCTGTCTTAGCATTACCATGTCTTAGTTGTAAATTTATTAACAAAAAAGAGCAATGAAAGCAAGCCTCTTACCATTATTCAATTAAGTGTGTGGGTGGGTTAAAATGTCTGAATCAAACATGCTGTTGGCTTCAAGTTGTTTCTTAGAGAAAGACCTTGTCAGGTTTTAATTATGCTTATTTTGTACAAAATAGTAGTGACATTCACTACTAGTTTCTGCCACTATTTTTAAGTAGTGACATTCACTACTCTTCTGTAGTGACCGCAGTAGTGAATGTCACTATGTAAAGTTAGTGAGTATTGTGGCAGATATTAGTAGTGACATAAGGGAGATAAAGACAAACTAACAATTATAGCAGAAACAATAGTCATAAAGACCATAAAAGTCAAATCTGGGATGGTCCTATATTCAAACTAGAATTTTGTTTTAAAATGTTGATTAAAAATGAAATAGGGATCTATGCAACCAAAAGTAGTGAAACAAGAGATGAATGATGGTGTTACAGCATAGCTCAATGGGAATTCACCACTTTTGCATAATAATAGTAGCTAACGTGTCACAGTACGGACTTTCCCACTGAGCTATGCTGTAACACCATCGTTCATCTCTTCTACTTTTTGTTGCATAGATCCATACTTCATTTTTAAATCAACAATTTTTAAAAATACTAATTTGTTTAGTTTTTTGTTGTGGCACAGCTAGTTATATACAATGTAACTTGTATTAGTCCGCTTGTACTTTCCACATCTGTAGGTATGGGGAAAGTAGATTCCATCACTTATAAACATCTTGCCCATTTGCTCAGTGGGAAGTGGAGTTCCCAATATTCTGTGGTTATGAGCAGGCTTCGCTGTAGTTTGGGGTTCTCATTGCTGCGTTCTTCAATAATGTGTATTGGGGGATCTCGTTCTAGATCCAAGCATTCCTGTGTGCCTCCAGCTGTCAACCTTGCTGTTGCTAAGGGGGCACCTGTCTCCTTTAGAACAATATTGTAATAGATTTTATATTATACTTGCTTCTTTTCATATAAAAATAGCTATGTCTACCAGAGCAATGTAACTTGTAACCGTTTTATCACACATGACTGTTGTATTAGAGTGACTGTTGTATTAGAGTATTATATCTCGAGTCAGCCAAGGCGGGCAGCTAGCTAGACCAATAAGGAATGAGGTGATCTTGTTTATTGTTAAGTAAATATAGCTAGATTGTTAAGAGGTAGGTCTCCGTACTCTATCACTATCAAGAGTATATAATGGGTAGGGAGAGTATTGGACTACGCTATATGCTGTGAAAAATGAGCCCGTAAAGTCCTATGGCATCGTTCAAACAACTCGGTGATTTGTGTTGATTGGCGACTAATTATAAGCGCAGTGGACGCACTTTGTATGAGTGGAAGAACAGTGTACTCGAGAAAAGTATGGCACATTACGCAGAGGAACTTGTCGTACAAAGAGAAAGACACGAGCAGCTAACCTGGTAAACAAACATCGAGGTTTCATCATGGTTGAGCGAGGTCAAGATTTCGATATTATTTTCATCATGGTAGAGATTTCATCATGGTCGCCATCCCATGCCTCGCCTCGACATTTCTACTAGTTAAAGTGACACGTCTAGATGGAATTTCAGCCATTGCAATTCCATACGGACCACCCGTTAAAACATTTAAGGTGTTAAATCAGAGCAATCAACAGCAGTCAGGTTTACGAGAAGAAACAAAGGTATGCTGGTTACTTTACGGGCTCATTTTTCACAGACTATAGTGCAGTTCGACACTCTCCCTCCCCATTATATACTCTTGTCACTATCAGTCCACCTAAATCTTTATTTGATGGGCGTGGTTGCAAACCTATTGTGAACGGTATCCCAATCATGAAGTTGCAGATATCTAGCAAGTACACCTCATATAGTAGCACTGGGACTGAAGCACCTCTGAAATCCAGCTATGAAACAGTTCTGTGGCGTCTAAATATGCTGCTGAAAGAAAGTGTTGATATGGAAAATTAATGCCTTGATATGGTTTCGTTGGATGAAGAAGACAAGCATCCTGATTGAAGATAAAAGAAAAGACAAGGCGCAGAGGGCCTACACTTATCGGAACCACATCCCACTGGTGAGTTTGTTATTGTGGCATAAAATGGTGACCATGCACTGCTTCATTTGGCCTCTATCCTTGTGATTGTGGTGAGGCAGTGAGACTAAAATTAAGTTTTGGTGACTTTTTAAAATTCTATATCCGACCACCTGTAAGTGTTTTGTTATAATTAATGTATTATAAGGACTAGTACTGTTCCATAAAAGTGATTTTTGTCATGTAAAATGTCTATAGGATGACTTTTGAAAGCAAAGTATTGGGTGGTGTGTGAAATTTTTGGGGAGATCCCTACTTTAACGGTACTACCATACCATTTGATATTTGAGGTATGCTATTGTATCATGCTTGTATTCTAAAAAGCACAATTTATCTGCTGTAATATCAAGACACACGTGTGTCGTGCGGCCCAAGAAGCCAGCGCGCCACACCGTGAGTATAAAAATTATTGACAGGAAGAAAACGTGATTTTGACACCTTTGTAGTTCCGTGATCCTTCATCCGATTGAAACCAGTTTTGCTGCAGAGGTGCCTGCCAGGTAGGCCACCCAACATACCAAATTTGAAAAAAAATTGCCTTAGCCATTTCCGAGATATGAGTGGCCAAAATTTCATTTTTATTTTTTTGTTTTTTTTTCTTTATCTTTTTGCACACTTTGAAAAATTGCTATAAAACTAGCGATTCCGGGAGAATTTTAAAATTGATGGAAACAATTTCTATTTAGTGCAGGCTTGTGCAGCGCTCCCCAAGGATATCAAAAACACTTAGTTTTTAAAAATCCATCAATGGATTAAGGAGTTATAAGCAATTTTATCCTTTAAAAATGGTAAAATTTTCTCCGCTTCTTTCCATTGAAAAAGTCCCCAAAAATGGCACAATTGAACAAATGTTTATAACTCAGGTTTGCAAAAACATTTCAACTGCTGTTTCCTGATATAAATACCTCAGTACATGGACTATTAGTGCAACAATCATTATAAGACCTTCTCAGTAAAGGTCACCTCTGTAGAAGGCCACCTAACAATTGCATGAACTTAGCATATTACAAATGGCATAACAACTTGCACTTGGTCTGAATGCAAACACTCTGTACTAGTCACCTTCACCCAAAATACAATGTGCATGCAAAACAAGGACTTGTACTGTTCATTTATAGCTGCTTATACAGCTCCTTGATAGCTACCACCAGACAACTTGGTTATTTATGCTGCAAATTTGCTGACTTTTTGCAAACTAATAATGAAAACTACATAGACAAAAATGTTGCACTTGGTGTAACTATCATGTGCTGGGTCGTTTCTTGCAAAGACAACATTACACTGTGGTAAATTTATTGAAAAACAATCTTAGAATTGGCATAAAACACCACACAAACACATTTATAGCAGGAAACTAACAACACCATCGTGGTCCTCATCCCCAGAAACCCTAGAAATGATCTAATTGTTTAATCAAACACTCGTACGGCAGCGAATCGATTGTGCCTTCTTCCCAATGGAGGATTCATGGAGAAAATTTTATGCAGAATTTATGGAATTCCGGAATCGCTAATAAAACACAAACACGTAATAAGATCACCTTGAAATTTGGCACGCATAAAGGTAGTCCAAAAGCAAATTCTAGTATCAAATTTGGTACAAATTTGATGAATGGTTGAGGAGTTATGACCGATTATTCGTGTAAAACAAGATCAATTTGTTGTCACGCCTACAGAGTAAACCACTTCATGGAATGAGTTGAAAATCGATTTGTGGATAGATCAACCATTGTAGGAGTGCCTTTTGTAATTTGAAAACAATCGAAATTAAGATCATGGAGATATAACACGAAACCCAAGGTGTGTAACAATTGTGCAATCGAGATTCGTGAATAAAATTACCAATAATTTTCATCCCAACCAGGCAAACCACTTAGAGCAATGAGCTGAAAATCGATATGTGGCTGGAATAATAATCGTAGAAAGTACTTGCAGTAGTACAGAAGAATCGGATTACAAACCATTGAGTTATGATTCAAAAGCCACCTATGTGTAGCAAATGCTAGATCAAGATACTCTAACAGAACAGTCACCCTAATAAAGCACTCAGTTATGTTTATGACTTACTCCATTATAGAATTTTCTATTACATTGCAAGTTATTCTGTAGGGAGTTCAGCTGCAAAGAGTTAATTTTATAGACAGTTCAGCTACAAGCCAAGTTACCCTGTAGAGAGTTCAGCTACAAATGTATCGCTGTAGAGATTTAGAACATTACAATTCACACTGAAGAGATTTCAGCTATTATTATTACTAGGACCGCATCACATACAACCAAGTACATACACCAACGTTGCAACCTACCCATTGGGCAAGTATAAACAGTGCCATAGAGCAGTGTGTGTGTACCGGTGGAAATGTTACATATGCATACGTACACAGGCAAGGTAGTTTAACTGGAATCAGAAAACCACAATACTAAAACACAACCTACACAAAAACCAAGTTAAGTTAGTTATATTGAAAGTAGCTATATATTGTAGGTGTGACGTGTCTCTGAAGATGACTCAGCAGTGAAGTGAGGCTATGCAGAACAAGGGACATGGTGAAGGCACAATTAACACTTGATCCCAATTAAGCCAATATGGCACAACAGACTCTGTTGTAACTAGAGGCCACTGGTGATGTGCCAGTATATCAGCGGTGTGGCATTGGCACAGTGATCACAGTCTATAATATTATGCATACAGCCATGCACAACATACAGGAGATAGTTACACATTGTTATATATGCAGCACTGCATCGGCTTCTTGTTTAGCTATTACAGACTCACAGTAGAGTAGTAGTTAAGCCAAGTCGAAAATAATTCCAGCCACTAGCAAGCCAGATGAAGGATGAAGATGTATAATACAACTACTGGTACAAGTATTACATTACTCATTACCTTGTTGTTCCAGCTGGTTGTTTACAAGCGCATCAGCTGGTATCCCAACTGGTCATCAGCTGGTTGTTCACTGCGTGATGCCTGGAGTGCATATCTTGCATACGAAATACACAGTTACAAACATTTAAACATACTTGTAATGTTGTTGTTTACGTGTAAGGTGGCCTCTAGCTCTGCTGTAGTCACTCCTTGGACGTTTACTAATCTTCTCCTTCAAGCAATCTGTAATTAAACAAGGGTGTGGTGCCGGGAATTATATAGAATTACATGTATGGTAAAGTCATCAGCACGAACAGGCATACTTATTATACGGTTGTGCCTTCATTCACAGGCGAATCTATCCCCGCTTAGTTCATGTCTCTAGGCCTCGTAGTTTTCTCAAACATTATTTATTATTTATTTATTTCATTCATTATTAATGACGTAATTTTAACCGCATTTCGTATTATTCTTAGTACTTGGTTGTATAACTAGGCCCGGGACACATACAACCAAGTACAATCAACAATGGAACAATCTACCAATAAGACAGTACATGATCAGTACAGTGTGTGTGTGTGTGTGTGTGTGTGTGTGTGTGTGTGTGTGTGTTGGCACATAAATACAATTATAATCAGATGCTTAAGCTTTATTGGGTATAATCAAGACAACAGCCACTTGCACTCTAATCAAGACACATGGTAGTGTGTCGTGCCTCCCAAGAAGCCAGCGCGCAACACCCGTGAGTATATTGACAGGAAGAACGAAAACCCAATTTTGGCACCTCCATAGCTCTGTGCTTCCTTGATGAAACAAGATGATTTTTGCTGTGGCCACGCCCGCCAACTTCAGTACTCCACATACCAAATTTGAGCAAAATTACTTTGAGATACGCGACTTCAAAAATTGGCTTAGTTTCTTTGTGTTTGTTGTTTTTTTTCTTCTTATTTTTCTTCCTGTTTTCGCACACTTACAAAAACTGCTATAAAACGCGAATGCCATATCCGATTACCTTGAAATTTGGTACACAGAAGGGGGAATATAAAGGCGCATCTCGGTACTAACTTTGGCTGGAATACGATAAACAGGAAAAGAGTTATTAGCGATTATTCATGAAAAATAACGCCAATATGTTGTCACACCTACAGGGTAAACCGCTTATGGGAAGAAGCTGAAAATCGGTGGGTGAATAGGTTAACTATTGAACCTCGAACCTTTTGTGATTTGAAAGAAATCGAGCTAAAACCAGGAAGATACAACGAAAAAATCAACAGTGTGTAACAATTATGCAATCGAGATTAGCTAATAAAAAAAAAAACGACTACTTGCCAGGCCTACCAGAAAAACCGCTTGGGGTAATGCTTTGAAAATCGCTGTGCAGATGAAGTAATCATCTTAGAAAGGTTCTTCAATGGTGTAGAAGAATCAGACTTAAAGCCACGGAGTTATAGCACGAAATCCAGCTTGGTGTAGCAAGTGCGAGATTGAGATACTCTAATAGAGCAATCATCCTAATAGAGCAGTCACCCTGAAAAGAATTCAAGACATCAGCTAGAAACAAGTAACCTGTATAGAGATCAGCTGCAAACAAATCACCCTGTAGAGTGTTCAGCTACAAACAATTCACCCTGTAGAGAGATCAGCTAGAAGAAGTTACCTTGTAGAGAGTTCAACTACAAAGAAACCATTCTGTAAAGAGCTCAGATGCAAACAAATCACCTGTATAGAATTCAGTTACAAACAAATCACCCTGTTGAGAGATCAGCTTGAAGAAGTCAACTTGTAGATAGTTCAGCTACAAACAAATCACCCTGTTGAGAGATCAGCTAAAAGAAGTTACCTTGTAAATAGTTCAGCTACAAACAATTCACCCTGTAGAGAGATCAGCTAGAAAAAGTCACCTTGTATAGTGTTCAGTTACAAAGAAACCACCATGTAGAGACTTCTGTAATAAATATATGTATTATATATATAATTTGTATATACATTTAATGATAAAATTAGAAATATTTAAAGTGTTTAACATCTGCTTCATCTTCTTCCTGCATGTGGTAAAGAAAAAAAAATAGGTTTAAAAAGCCCCAAAGCTGGCCATAGGCCGGCTTTGGGCTATGGTGAAAAAATATGTGAAATCCAAGGTGGCGGCCAAGAAATGGCTGTGGTGGTAGGTTAATGGTAAAAATTCTAATAATGACAATTCAGGTGAATTTTGGTGCCGCTTGGTCTTGGCACAAAATTCACCTGCATTGTCAATCATTATTAACTTTTTTACCATTAACTCTTTTTTTACAGCTTGACTGTTTTGGATTAGATATAATTATATACACATATAGCAGGCCCTCAGAATTCATACTGACCAACAAATGCTTAATTAGCTAGGATATTAATTTATGTATCTCTACGCAATTTGTGTCCTCCTCATGTGATACCAGTTGTTTAAATGAGGATGGATCAGGACGATGGATTAAGACATGGCTGGAGTTGCCAAGGGCAGACCACAGTGATATCTAGGACAAAAGAAGCCAAGTATTTCCACTTTGTGTCACACACAACGGTTATCTGACTCATCCGCTGAGTTACATTTTTAAGTGTGAGATGGGCCGATATGTCAAAAAATGGCCACATTGTGTCTTGGATGCACTGCAAGATGAAATAAAATGTGTAGCAGATTGCTGTGAAAGGTGGCAGTGCTTTCAAATGGATATGGCACAACAGTGGTGTGCGGACACTGAATGGTAGCTACAGTAGTGATTGTCACTTCACAGCTACAGGAGATAATATTTTATTTATTGTTACTGGGTAGTTAAATATACAAACAAACAATGCAAATAGTATTACAGCATGAAAACATAGATACCTTTGTTAATAATCTGTCTGAACGTGTGTACTGGCAGCTGGCATGGCGACTTGGGACTTACAGCGGCACCTGGCACTTGTATGAATACTTAGAAAACGAAGATCTGGGCACAAACGATTAGTAGACAAGTTAGTAGTAGACCTGTGGATGGTTGCTCGTGGTCACTAATCTTCTCCCAGCCTTTGGAATTATGGGTGTGGTGCTGGGCGTTATATAGAATTACATGTTTGTTCAAGTCATCAGCACGAGCAGGCGTAATTATTATACGTTTGTGCCTTTGTTCACCGGCATGTCGAACCCCGGTTAGTGCAAGTTCATAGGCCTTGTAGTTTTCCCAAACATTATTTATTTATTTATTATTTATTTATTAATTCATTCATTATTAATTATGACATAATTTTAACTGCATTTCGTATTATTCTTAGACTAAGTACTTGGTTATATAATTACTAGGCCCGGGGCAAATACAACCAAGTACAATCACCAACGGGACAACCTACTAATGGGGCATGTACAAACATTGCATGGCCAACACAGTGTGTGCAAGTAGAAAAGATACACAGTAATACAATTCTAGAGGAATTGACTGGCACATAAACATAAGGGATACATTAGTATGCAATTACAATCAGTGATTATCCGACCATGGAGATGTGAGATTGCACTTTAAATTGTGAGAATCATGATAATGAATCTGACGCCTACAAGCAGTAAATCTTAAACATCCAGCGAATAATTATTACATTAATTTTATGCAATTGTACACAATTTGTGTTATATGATATGTTTAAATGAGGATGGATTAGAGCACTGGATTAAGACATGGCTGGGGTTTCCAAGACCAGACCACGGTAAGATTGGGATAAAAGCAGAGTATTTCAACTGTCTGTCACCTACAACTGATATCTAAGTTATGTATGTAATTTGTACTAAAATGATCACATGATGCCGTGGATATGCTGCAAGACCAGATAAAAATTTGGAGAACAAACGTGGCTGAAATTCAATACCAGAATTTCATGGATATGTCAGTGTGCACAAGTATGTGGAGCATTGCTGATGGCGGCAGACTTAGCTACATATAATAATAGCAGTTAAGGTCAGGCAAACTTGATTACTTGTTTCTCATCCACAAAAATTCCAATTTCCATGCAGGTGGGAGGTCATTTTTCGTTATTCATTATTAAAGAAAATACTCCTAATCAAGCTGTCTTTTACTATAAAGGTTAACTAAAGCCTTTTAAGAACTAGTACTTATGTTTTGTCACCATTTCTGAGGTGCAAGTGACATTTACTGTGCTATAAAATGATAGCCAGCCTTCTTAGCATTAAAATACGTGTGCAAGTGATTGATATCAACAATAATGAAATTAGAGGCGTTGGGGTAGAAAGGGATGCGGGTGGGGATGAGAAACAATTAATCAAGTTTGCCTGGCCTAATAGCAAGCACAACCATGCATACAGCAATTATCAGCCTAAGGGCACATTTTGTGTATGTTGTGTTTGTTCTCTCCATCAGCGTTCAGTACGTGGGATGCAATTTAGCAGTGAATAATATTTTTCTAAGAGTCCATATCAGTGATCAGTCTGGGTAATCCTGGCACTAAAGGGCTTCAGGTGGAGAGCTATGCATCATCACACAAACTTACCAGCTGGAAACTGCACCTTCTCCACACAATGGCCTGCCAGGTGAGGCTTTCTCCCATCCCATACACAGGTGAAGGTATCCTAGTTTCGCGAGACTAAAGAAATAAGACTATCAAAGTGTTTTAACCAACACAAACTAAACTCTAGCGATTAGTAGTCATGCTGTTTATTAAGCAGGCGTAGCAATCACTCGTCTTCCAATCGAAAGAGTCGCTGTTGCCCACTTTCAAACACAAATGAACAGTAGTTCGCTTGTCTAGTGGGAGTCACGTGCTAACTGTTTTGATCGGCGTTAAATAGAATCATCGTATGTTTCCATCACCTCCACGACAACACCCGCCCATTATACGATTGTCTCTTCATACAACATGGATTCTATTCCTGGTGAGTGTGAAGCCTTAGGCCTTGTAGTTTTCTCAAACATTATTTATTTATTCATTCATTATTAATGACATGATTTTAACCGCATTTAGTACTATCTTTAGTACTTGGTTGTATAATTATTACTGAGCAGTCAGCCCTGCTGGTGTGCTCAGGTTGTACCCAATTGTGCAATTTACAATAAAAATGATTTTAATCTAGTTTTAAAAGTGTCAGTATCTTCAACTTCAATGAGGTCTGTTGGCAGCAAATTCCAATCATTTATTGTTTTTGAAAAGTAACTATTTAAGTAAGATGTAGTAGATGAGTTGGGTAGGATGTAATGTAGTGAATGGTATTGCCTTGTTGATCGTGTCATTAGTAAGTAGTACAGTGGAATTGTAAGTGATAATTTGTGGCAGAATACCTTGTGCAATATTTGTAATCTAGATAGTTTGCGACGGGTTTGGAGAGTTGGCCATGATAGCTGATCTAACATTGAAGTAACTGAACTAAATCTGCCATAATCATTCATGACACACCAAGCAACTCTTCGTTGTACTTTCTCTAGATCCAAAATTTCTCTAGCATGGTGAGGGTCCCAGACATCAGATAAACAAGTGATGCACCCTGTAGAGAGTGCAGCTACAAACACGTCACTCTCTACAGAATTCAGCTACAAACAAGTCACCGTGTAGAGAATTCAGCAGCCAAAAGCCACCCTGTAAAGAATTCAGCTATACAAACAAGTTACTCTATAGAGAGATCAGCTAGAAACAAGAGAGAGTTCACAGCTAGAAGATGTCACCTTGTAGAGAGTTCAGCTATAAACCAATCACCCTGCAGGGAGTTCAGCTACAAACAAATCACACTGTAGAGAGTTCAGCTAGAAACACATCACCCTGTAGAGAGATCGGCTAGAAGAAGTTACCTTGTAGGGTGTTCAGCTATACAAGAAACCACCCTGTAGAGAGTTCAGCTACAAACAAATCACTTGTAGAGATTTCGACTACAAACAAATCACCCTGTAGAGAGAAACAAGTTACAGAGATCAGCTAAAAGAAGTCATCTTGTAGAGAGTTCAGCTACAAATAATAAACCACCCTGTAGAGATTTCAGCTACAATGAAACCATCCGGTACAGAGTTCAGCTAGAAACAAGTCACCCTATAGAGAGATCAGCTAGAAACAAGTCACCCTGTAGAGAGCTCAGCTATAAACAGATCACCATGTAGAGAGTTCAAGTAGAAACAAGTCATGCTGTTGAGAGATCAGCTAGAAGAAGTCACTTTGTAGAGAGTTCAACTACAAAAAACTATCCTGTGGAGAGTTCAGCTATGAACAGATAGCCCTGGAGAGGAAACGAGCTACAAACAAGTCACCCTGTAGAGAGATCAGCTAGAAGAAGTCACCTTGTAGAGAGTTCAGATACAAGGAAACTACCCTGTAAAGAGTTCAGCTACTAACTAATCACACCTTGCAGAGGGTTCAGCTACAAATAAATCAGTTCAGATAGAAACAAATCACCCTGTAGCTAGTTCAGCTACAAAAAATCACTCTGTAGAGCGTTCGGCTACAAACAAATCACCAAGCAGGGATTTCAACTACAAACAAATCACCTTGTAGAGAGTTCAGCTATAAACCCTAAGAGAGTTCAGCTACAACCAAATCACCCTGTAGAGAGATCAGCTAGAAGCAAGTTACAGAGATCAGCTAGAAGAAGTCACCTTGTAGAGAGTTCGGCTACAAATAAACCATCCTGTAGAGAGTTCAGCTACAAAGGAACCATCCTGTATATAGTTCAGCTAGAAACAAGTCACCCTATAGAGGGATCAGCTAGAAACAAGTCACCTGTAGAGAGCTCAGCTCCAAATAGATAGAGTTCAGCTACGAAAAGATCACCCTGTAGAGAGTTCAGCTATGAAAAGATCACCCTAGAAAGAGTTCAGCTTGAAACAAGTCACCCAGTAGAGAGATCAGCTAGAACCTTGTACAGCAATCAGCTAGAAGAAATCACCTTGCAGAGAGTTCAGCTATAAAGAAACCATCTTGTTGAGAGTTCAGCTACAAACAAATCACCAACTAGTGAGATCAGCTGGAAACAAGTAACCCTGTAGATAGAAGAAGTCACCCTGTAGAGAGTTCAGCTACAAACATATCACCCTGTAGAGAGTTCAGCTACAAACATATCACCCTGTAGAGAGTTCAGCTACGAACAGATCACCCTGTACAGAGTTTAATTCAAGTAGAAACAAATCATGTTGTTAAGAGATCAGCTAGAAAAAGTCACTTTGTAGAGAGTTCAGCTACAAAGATATTACTCTGTAGAGATATCAGCTTGAAACAAGTCACCCAGTAGAGAAATGAACTAGAAACAAGTCACCCTGTAGAGAGATCAGCTAGAAGAAGTCACATTGTAGAGAGTTCGGTTACAAACAAATCATCCTGTAGAGAGTTCTTTTATTAAAAATCACCCTGCAGATAGCTCAGCTGCAAACAAATAACCCTGTAGAGAGTTCAGCTACAAACATATCACCCTATAGAGAGTTCAGCTACTAACGGAACACCCTGCAGAGAGATCAGCTTGAAACTACACACAATGTAGGGAGTTCAGCTACAAGCAAATCACCCTGTAGAGAGTTCAAGTTACCCTGTAGAGAGATCAGCTACAAACAAATCACCCTGTGGAGAGATCAGTTAGAAAAAAGTCACCCAGTAGAGACTTCAGCTGCAAACAAATCACCCTGTAGATAGTTCAGCGGCGAACAGATCACCCTGTAGAGGGTTCAGCTAGATACAAGTCTCCCTGCAGAGAGATCAGCTAGAAGAAGTCACCTTGTAGAGAAATCAGCTAGAAGCAAGTAACCTTGTAGAGAGTTCAGCTAGATAAAAGTTGCCCTGTAGAGAAATCAGCTAGAAGAAGTCACCTTGTAGAGAATTCAGCTACAAACAAGTTACCCTATATAGAGATTAGCTAGAAAGAAGCCTGTAGAGAGCTCAGATACAATCAAATTACCCTGCAGAGAGTTCAGCTACAAACAAATGAGAGATGAGCTAGAAACAAGTCACCTTGTAGAGAGTTCAGCTACAAAGAAACCATCCTGTAGATAGCTCAGCTACATTTCAAGTCACCCAGTAGAGAGATCAGCTGCAAACAAATTATCCTGTGGGGAATAATTGGCATGTAATAAATACAATGTATATAATTTGTATAATTACTAATAAAATCAAAAATTGTTGAAGTATTAAAAATCTTCTTAAAGTTCTTTTCTTCCTCCTGTGGTAAAGAAAAAACAGATGGGTTTTAAAAGCCCTAGAGCCAGCCATAGGTCAGCTTTGCAGTATACAAATACAAAAAGAAGTGATATCTAATTAAGAACAGCCAAGCTGTAAACAAAGGTGCGGTCCCCAAAAAAGCCTAGGTGAAAAAAGATGTGAAATCCAAGGTGGCGGCCAAGGAATGGCTGTGATGGTAGGTTAATGATAAAATTTTAATAACGACAATTCAGGTGAATTTGGTGCCGCTTGGTCTTGGCACCAAATTCACCTGAATTGTCGTTATTAAAATTTTTACCAATAACCTACCATTACAGCCATTTTTTGGCCACCACCTTGGATTTCACATCTTTTTTCACCATGGGGGGCACACCTTTTTTTACAGCTTGGCTGTTTTGATTAGATAATAAATGACAGTTAGTTGGACAACCAGGTGTCAAAAGCTTGAAACAATTTTGTTTGAGCTCATCTAGTTAGATAAAACAACACCCTGTGGAATAGGAAGTTGTTAACAAACCAATAGGGAAGATTAATTCTAGATGGCTGTATGATATAGTTTGTTGTGATTATGCATACTATGCATTAATATAATTATGGACAAAAATTATTCTTACATGCTTCTTGACAGAACTGTTTGGAGGAAGCTATGGAGTTGTTTGATAGTATCTGGGGCAACAAGTATGTTCTACTGTAGCCTTGCAGTATAACAAATTTTGGCCACAATTTTCGTATACATGTAATGTGTGCTTGTTTATCCTGGGAGTCAGAACCTTTACAGAGTTTAGGCTTCTCACATGTTACTAGTGGGATAGAATTGAAAATAACGTCTGACTATAAACCCTCTTTATTGCAGGCCATATGTGACTGGATGTGCGAAAAAGGGACATAATCGCACAAACCTAAATTTACAGTATAAAGCATTGAATATATTGGGTGAAATACTTGCGTATTATTGAAAAACTTCTGTAAATTGTTTTTATCCCCTCTTTCTTAACTAATAATAAAAACCTGGGTATCATTGTATTTGCCTGCTTAAGAGGAGATAGAAAATCTTTGCTTCATTGCAGTAGATCCAAGTATACGTAAGTTATGAGCGTTTGTTTACATCATGTCGTAGCAATTGTATGCAATCAATTTTTCTTCACGGATTTTGTCTTTGTATGCAGTGAAGAAGGGCGAGTAAAGGAAAAACTTACCCAGTAATTGATTCCCCTGTTCATGACAAACACGAGGTGAAAATGTAGCTTTGTACCTCAATCCGTTGATAAGTTACAACCATTTTTGTAAGCAACTATAATTTATTTTCCCTATGCTTGCTGTACAAATCGGTTTTTCTGTTGTTGCTACTTTGTAGGGCTGTAACTCCCAAAGTTATTGGCATATGAAGCTGAAACTTTGCCAGTGGGTACACTTGGCTAAGTAGATTATAAGTTTTTTTAATAAACAGAAAAGCGATTATGTCCTATTTTTGCAGATTCAGTCACATATGTTGTTAAGTACAGTTGCATAAAATCATAATTCCAAATTAGTGGAAACTTATATGAAAAGTTCTTGAATGTAGTATGCATTAGTTTGATCTTACCTTCAACCCTAGTTCACAGTTTGTTAAATATATTACATATACATTCTGGTGTATGGCCCTTAGGGTCCCCCTCACACTTGTGTTTGTTGTTGATGTTAGCTACAAATTCTTATTGCTATTCATGACTACAGGAGCTAATTGTACAACAACCTGTATTGGATACCATAAATTTAATGACTCAAAGTTATTAACATGGATGGCTCCACTGGGGTTTCTGAAGTTTGCGGAAACTGGTCAAGTGTATTCAAGCAGTTAAAATATATTTTGCATTGATTTGCAAAGGCACAAGACATTCAGATTGAGATACTCTAATAGAGCAGTCAATCGCTCTAATAAAGCAGTCACAGTATTCAGAGATTCTGTCTGAAGCAGTGTTGCAAGCTATGTAGCTATAAATAAGCATTTTATGTACTTTAACAGTGATTTATTGTTAGTGGAGGGCAGCTATTCTCAGTAGGCAGTTACCTTTTGTGGTCGACACTATAAGAGTCTAGCTATCAGAAACCAGTCACCAAAAATACTGGAACCGCCTATTATTAAAGTTATATGAAAAATGAACCTTGCACGATTTCTGCATCAAAGTGACCATATTTAAGGATTTAATTTGTAGGAGATTTTATAAGTGGTTTATTCTTACCCACAGGTGGTTAATTAATGTTAGCGTGGTCATGTTCCTCAATAAAACAGACTTGCTGAAGCAAAAGATATTAGAGGGACGCTTCAAGATTGAATCCCGCTTCCCTCATTATGCCTACTATCAGACCAGTCCAGATAGTAAGCAGTTTTGTATGACTGACTGTGGTGTGTTAAGATAATGATACTGCCATACATGTATCCGTATAAAAGCTG
Source organism: Dysidea avara (assembly GCF_963678975.1). Lineage (NCBI taxonomy): Eukaryota > Metazoa > Porifera > Demospongiae > Dictyoceratida > Dysideidae > Dysidea > Dysidea avara. The sequence continues at coordinate 10,791,613 of NC_089279.1, read as the reverse complement.
AGTTCAAGGACCCACATAAATGATGTCAAGATTTGATGCAAGGCCTTAACTAAAACAGCCAAGGTATGAAGAAGGAATATAAGTGTATGGTCTTCAAAACAGTTAGTGTTTAAAAGTCATGCAAAAATGCAAAGATGATGCCAAGAAATGATTGCAATAATGTTAATGCTGATCAGTTTTGATATGATGAAAGCCTTCCATTGTCATTCAAAACTTTATTGACATCAACATAATTGTAGTCATGTCTTGGCTACCATCTTTAGTTTCATGACATGATTTTTTTCTTGTACGAACCCTTGAAGTATGTATCCTCTTTTACAGCTTGGCAATTTAAAACCGATATCAAATACTTGCTAAAATTTAAATTTGGCTTTTTGAAATGACATTGCATGTACGTACCAGAAGGATCTAGTTGTATTATAATTGTATTATAAGAAATAAACAATGCATATCATTTTGATGTTCTGTAGCTTTCCAGCCTGTAATTTTTTGTACTCTATATTAGCTCCTCGTGATTCTGGGGACACAGATGAAGTGAGAAAGGCTAAAGGATTCATCAGAGATCTGTTTAAGGTAATAGATAATGTTGGAGAGCAGTGAGTTATTAGTTTTTTTGTCTTCCGTTGTTAAACTTTATGCAGATTTTACTTCTCAACATACGTAAATGGTAACAATAATAAAAATTAGATGAATTGTTAATTTTGCTTTCTAATAGTTATGTCTAACAATCTTCTAATCAAGTGCTTGCATTTCTAAATAGACATTGTTATAGTGGTCTCACATTGTTACGTCAACATCCCAATTAATTTGGTGACAAATGACTTACTGACAAAGTAGCTGATTTGTATAATTCTTTGCTGCAGAAATTTACAGGTATGTATATGTCCACTGATATTTAAGGGTATCATTGTAGCAAGTTTGAAACTTGGTAGATATTTAGGCAGATGGTTGTGCCAGTGTTCATGCAGATAAATGAAACTCATTCTTTTATATGAGTTCCATTGAACTACTCTAATAGTACATACACTTACCCTAATAGAATGTTCACCTAAAGACGAAATACTCTAATAGAGCAGTCACTTATACTCTTTGAGGGTTCAGAAAATTGAGATTCAGAATATTGAGGTCCTACACTGTATTCTTATAGTGCATTCTTATTTTATTCTCATATTTAACATTATTGCTGGGTAGTATTGAAAAATACCAAATGGTATATGTACCTTCCATAAAAAGTATCACGGTATTAATGCAAAAGCCATTAATATTAAAGTAACTGCCATTTACCTCAGCAAAAGCACCAAATACCCATGATAGCTTGGCAAACCTCAGGTACAAATTACCGTGTTGCACAAACAAATTTGTTTGGTTAGCTGGCTACATCATCACCTGCCTACAAACATTGTCACACATCTGGTTACCCTCTAAATATGGGATGAAACAAGCCCACAGGGAGACCATAATTCTCAGACGGTATGGCGGTATTAAAAAAGACAGGCAGTATCAAAACTGGTATGGCAGATTACTAACAATACTGGTATATCGCCCAGCTCTATCTAACATGTTATTCCAACAAAATTCAATCTACTTTTTTTCTATGCATGCATCTGTGGTCAGCATGGCATTAAACCTATTGTGAAGTTACAGGTATCTACCAAGCGTAAGCGCTTAAATAAGTTTGCAGCGTCTATTTAAATATTCTGCTCAAGGAAAGTGTTGATAGGGAAAGTAATGCTTCAATATGGTTTCATTGCGACAAGAAAACGATGAGCCTGATTGAAGATAAAAGGAAAGAGAAGGTGCAAAAGGTACACACTCGTCAGAACCCCAAAAGACACATCCCACTGTTGAGTTTTTAATTGTAGCATAAAATGGTGGCTGTTGGCTGTTTCACTTGGCCTCTAGGATTACGACTGTGGTCAGGCAGGCAGGCAGGCAGGCAGGCAGGCAGGCAGGCAGGCAGGCAGGCAGGCAGGCAGGCAGGCAGGCAGGCAGGCAGGCAGGCAGGCAGGCAGGCAGGCAGGCAGGCAGGCAGGCAGGCAGGCAGGCAGGCAGGCAGGCAGGCAGGCAGGCAAGGATACAGGTTTAATTTTTCACCATTCAATGTTGCTTCAGCCTGACAGGTGCACTGCAATATGTATAATGCATGCTTCTTGAACTTACTGTGTCCCATTTATCTTTGCTGACAGTGCTAGGTGTCTATTTGTGATATCATTGTGTGATGGCTTCCCTGAGTTTTCCGTTGTGACTGGATTGATTACAGAGGTTTTTCTCATGGTATTCTTCATTTGTAATGGTGTGTAACAAGCTGACCATAGCTGAAAATGAAGTGTAGCAGCCACTTCGCTATTTTAGTAATTGGGCATGCATTCTGATGAAAACAATAAATCTGTAGCTGGCACCATTCTTTCTTGTAATGTGGTATGTGTAGAATCACCAGTCGTAATATTGCTACAAATATTAAACAAACGAGTAGAAGGAAAATATGAATCTTCAGTTTGATTAGGGATCAGAGAAATAAAAAGTAGTGAAACAAAGGAGGTCACCTTTACCTGAAGTAGTGGACAGTTAATCCTCATGGGTGTAGATTGAAGGAGGGATTAAATGTCCACTAGTATATCTAAGTTCAGGCATAGGTGACCTCCCTTGTTTCACTAATTCTTTACTACTTATTTGATTCCTAGAAAACTTTTCTTCTACTCGTAGGTATGGAAGTCCCTGACTTGAACCCTGAACATTTTTTGATATTTTTTCATGAAAGATACACAGCCTAAACAAAACTATAAGTTTGGTGAAAATTAAAATTGCTAAAATATTTTCTATCAATAACTATGTCCATGTTTGCACTACACTGACTATTATACGTACTGTGCTCAGAACACCTCTGTACTGGATATAGGTTGTAAACAGGCTCTACCGTACATATAGTCAGAATTACACTACATAGCTATATTTACACAATTCTATTTGCTAACGATCACAAAATGAGCATACATTGCTGTTCTGTTATTCAAATTCCAAAGAGATCACAAAATCAGATAAAGGTGAGAGACCATTGTCATGTTCAATTGTAACTTTTAACTAATGGTTTTAAGTCCACACAGATTCTCTGGTTGTAATATCCCTCCAGAGTATAACCTGCAGCCAGTATAATTACATTGGTGACAATAATAATTACTCATTCTCTAGCAGTTGCTATATTCTGAGCTAAAAAGTATCAAGACTGCCCAAGAAGCCGGCGCGCAACACCCGTGAGTATATTAACAGGAAGAACAAAAATGCAATTTTCACACCTATGTAGCTCTGTGCTGCCTTGATGAAACAAGACGATGTTTGCTGTGGAAACGCCCTCCAACTTCAGTACTCCACTTTCCTAATTTGAGCGAAATCGCTTCCAGCGTTTCCGAGATATGCAACTTCAAAAATTGGCTTAGTTTCTTAGTTTTTTTTTTCTTATTATTTTTCTTCCTCTTTTCACACACTTACAAAAACTGGCTATAAAACGCGAATGCCATATCCGATTGCCTTGAACTTTGGCACACAGAATGGGGGTATAAAGGAACATCTCTGTACCCACTTTGGCTGGAATACGATAAACAGGCAAAGAGTTATGAGCGATTATTCACGAAAAATAATACCAATATGTTGTCACGCCTACAGGGTAAACCGCGTATTGGAAGAAGCTGAAAATCAATGGGTGAATAGGTTAATATTGAACCTCAAACCTTTTGTGGTTTGAAAGAAATCGAGCTAAAAACCAGGAAGATACAACGAAAAAACCAACAGTGTGTAACAATTATGCAATCGAGATTAGCTAATAAAACAACGACTGCTTGCCACGTCTACCAGATAAACCGCTTGGGGTAATGCTTTGAAAATCACTGTATAGATGGAGTAATCATCTTAGAAAGGCTCTTCAATGGTGTAGAAGAATCAAACTTGAAACCACAGAGTTATAACACGAAATCCAATTTGTTGTAGCAAGTGCGAGATCGATATACTCTAATAGAGCAGTCATCCTAATAGAGCAGTCACCCTGAAGAGAAGAGATCAGCTAGAACCTGTATAGAGATCAGCTACAAACAAGTCACCCTGTAGAGAGATCAGCTACAAACAATTCACCCTGTAGAGAGATCAGTTAGAAGAAGTTACCTTGTAGGGAGTTCATGCAACTATGGAAAGAGATAGTTTAGCTAGAAGAAATCACCTAGTAGAGTTCAGCTACAAAGAAACCACCATGTAGAGAGTTCAGCTACAAACAAATCGCCCTGTAGAGAGTTCAGCTACAAAGAAACCATAATGTAGAGAGTTCAGCTGCAAACAAATCACCTGTAGAGAGTTCAGCTACAAACAAATCTCCTTGTAGAAAGATCAGCTAGAAGAAGTTTCCTTGTAGAGAGTTCAGCTACAAACAAATCTCCCTGTAGAAAGATCAGCTAGAAGAAGTCACCTTGTAGAGAGTTCAGTTACAAAGAAACCACCATGTAGAGAGTTCAGCTACGAACTAGTGACCTTGTAGAGACATCAGCTAGAAGAAGTTACCTTGTAGAGAGTTCAGCTACAAAGAAACCATTCTGTAAAGAGCTAACAAATCACCTGTACAGAATTCAGCTACAAACAAATCACCCTGTAGAAAGATCAGCTAGAAGAAGATACCTTGTAGAGAGTTCAGTTACAAAGAAACCACTATGTAGAGAATTCAGCTACAAACTAGTGACCCTGTAGAGACATCAGCTAGAAGAAGTTACCTTGTAGAGAGTTCAGCTACAAAGAAACCATTCTGCAAAGAGCTCAGCAGCAAACAAATCACCTGTACAGAATTCAGCTGCAAACAAATCACCCTATAGAAAGATCAGCTAGAAGAAGTTACCTTGTAGAAAGTTCAGTTACAAAGAAATCACCATGTAGAGAGTTCAGCTACAAACTAGTGACCTTGTAGAGACATCAGCTAGAAGAAGTTACCTTGTAGAGAGTTCAGCTACAAAGAAACCATTCTGTAAAGAGCTCAGCTGCAAACAAATCACCTGCACAGAATTCAGCTACAAACAAATCACCCTGTAGAAAGATCAGCTAGAAGAAGTTACCTTGTAGAGAGTTCAGTTACAAAGAAACCACCATGTAGAGAATTCAGCTACAAACTAGTGACCCTGTAGAGACATCAGCTAGAAGAAGTTACCTTGTAGAGAGTTCAGCTACAAAGAAACCATTCTGTAAAGAGCTCAGCTGCAAACAAATCACCTATACAGAATTCAGCTACAAACAAATTACCCTGTAGAGAGAGATCAGCTAGAAGAAGTTATCTTGTAGAGAGTTCAGCTACAAAGAAACCATCATGTAGAGAGTTCAGCTGCAAACAAATCACCTGTAGAAAGTTCAGCTACAAACAAATCACCCTGTAGAGAGATCAGCTAGAAGAAGTTACCTTGTAGAGAGTTCAGCTACAAAGAAACCATCATGTAGAGAGTTCAGCTGCAAACAAATCACCTGTAGAGATTTCAGCTACAAACAAATCTCCCTGTAGAGAGATCAGCTAGAAGAAGTTTCCTTGTAGAGAGTTAAGCTACAAACAAATCACCCTGTAGAAAGATCAGCTAGAAGAAGTCACCTTGTAGAGAGTTCAGTTACAAAGAAACCACCATGTAGAGAATTCAGCTACAAACTAGTGACCCTGTAGAGACATCAGCTAGAAGAAGTTACCTTGTAGAGAGTTCAGCTACAAAGAAACCATTCTGCAAAGAATTCAGCAGCAAACAAATCACCTATACAGAATTCAGCTACAAACAAATCACCCTGTAGAGAGATCAGCTAGAAGACGTCACCTTGTAGAGAGTTCAGCTATAAAGAAACCACCATGTAGAGAGTTCAGCTACAAACAAATTGCCGTGTAGAGAGATCAGCTAGAAGAAGTTACCTTGTAGAGAGTTCAGCTACAAAGAAACCATCATGTAGAGAGTTCAGCTGTAAACGAATCACCTGTAGAGTTCAGCTACAAACAAATCACCCTGTAGAGATATCAGCTAGAAGAAGTCACCTTGTAGAGAGTTCAGCTGCAAACAAATCACCCTGTAGAAAGGTCAGCTAGAAGAAGTCACCTGGTAGAGAGTTCAGTTACAAAGAAACCACCATGTAGAGAGTTCAACTACAAACTAGTGACCTTGTAGAGACATCAGCTAGAAGAAGTTACCTTGTAGATTGTTCAGCTACAAACAATTCACCCTGTAGAGAGAGCAGCTAGAAGAAGTGACCTTGTAGACTGTTCAGTTACAAAGAAACCACCATGGAGAGTTCTGTAATAAATATATGTATTATATATATATAATTTGTACATTTACTGATTAAATCAGAAATATTTAAAGTACATCTGCTTCATCTTTCCTTCTTCCTGTGGTAAAGAAAAAAAGATAGGTTAAAAAGTCCCAAAGCCGGCCGGGATAGGCAAATACAAAAAGAAGTGAAATCTAATCCAAAACAGCCAAGCTGTAAAAAGAGTGCGGCCCTCAAAAAGACTATGGTGAAAAAAGATGTGAAATCCAAGGTGGCGGCCAAGAAATGGCTGTGATGGTAGGTTAATGGTAAAAATTTTAATAACGACAATTCAGGTGAATTTTGGTGCCGCTTGGTCTTGGCACAAAATTCACCTGAATTGTTGTTATTAAAATTTTTACCATTAACCTACCATCACAGCCATTTCTTGGCCGCCACCTTGGATTTCACATCTTTTTTCACCATAGCCTTTTTGAGGGCCGCACTCTTTTTTTACAGCTTGGCTGTTTTGGATTAGATTGCTATTATTGGCACAGAATACTCTTTATTAAGTAGTTACACAAAGCACACTAATTTGTGCATGATCTGAAAATATAATAAGCAACCATTAAACCTATGTATAAATTGGTATTTCCTAAATGTATTGATACAGTGTCAATAGAAAGCCTGCCAATAAAATCCCTTCTTATGGCTGAGTATGATCAGCTACTGTACATAGAAATATGCATATAGAGCATTTAACAGATAGGTAATAGGCACCAGCCTATTATGCTTTTAATTTTGCCCATTATGCTATGCTGCAGTGTTCAAAAATTTTGCCTATTATGCTCATAATTATGCTCAAATTTTTTGCTACTGTTCGCATGTTTGTTACTTTCTAATGGATAATGATAAACTTTGGCTTATGAACAACTGAAATGTACTCGTTGTGCATTAAGAATTTGGCTAGGCATAGTTTTGAGCATAATAGGTTGACTTACAATAACAGAACAGTCGATGCCACTCATATGGCATTAAGTATTTATTTGACATGACTTATTATAGTTTACAATGAGCATAATAGGCTGGTGCCTAATAGGTAATATAATCTGGCAAAGATTAAAGATGAAGATTTTTCTTTTCACCACTCTCCTAGAGGTGACTGAAGTCATCTTTAAGCCTTGTTCATTCTGGCTATTATATAAGGTTGAGCCTATTTGCAGCACCAGGAATTAAGTGTGAAGTATCCAGTAACCAGGTGTTCTGTGCACAGTACTTAGTCAGTGTAGTTCAAACATGGACATGGTTTTGATGGAAAATCAGTAACAAGCTGATAATGTTTATAAAAAATCCTACATAGCTGTGTTTGAATTTTAGTAATTTTAATTTTTGCTAATCTTATAGTTTTTGTTTAGGCTGTATATTTTTGATGCAGAGTCATTATGGTATGTCATGGACTACTCTCTCACTAATAGTAACTATTAACCTTGAGAATAGGTTTAAGAGAAAGGCTATACAGTATGGAAACTGTAGTGGGTTTTAATTCCGCAGGTTATCAAAATTAGCTGTTTTACAAAGGGATGCAGGGTGGCACCCCTCCTAAAATCACTTTATACATTCTAAGGAATCACTGAACCAAATTTGGTGCTTTAATCTGCCATGTCACGATCAAATCCATAAGGAACCAGACTATCAGTAGTTTACTCTGCAGATTGCATTTACAGTTTGGAAAATCACTTGTAACTTAGCTTCACTTCTATCTACCAATCTGTATACAAATTGGAGTAAAATAAAATTATGATCTCCAAATATGAAAGTTATGACAATTTTTTGCAAGTAGTGTGAAAAAAATTTAGTGACAAAAGAAAATACGAAGAAAATAAGATGAACTTTGAAATCGAGTATCTCAACATACGACTAGACGATTAAGCTCAAACTTTGTGTGAGACAATGTCCCATCTTGAGGTATGCTTCACAGAAAAAAAGAGCTATTTTTGTGTAGCCGTTAGTTACTGAGGTACAAATGCATCAAATTTTCTTAAAACGCACACTTTTTTGTCACACGCTTGAATGCATTGGCTTTCCTTGACTGTATGACACACTGTTATAGAGCCTGACAAAGTTGCCAAATCTGTTTGCAGTTGGAGGGTAGTGGCTGGTAATGTTGCACTGAATCTGAAGCAGTAAAGATTGTCTGGTGAAGTTACTGTATTTGTCCTTACAAAGTAACTAACCTAATCAAGCCTTACGTTTGCTGGCAACACTGTGGATGAGTACACAGCTTACGAATGGAAAACCTACTCAAGAATTGTAAACAATGGGTTAGCTGGTATACACTTTATTTGTGGGACCAGGAAGATAATACTAATGTTGCCAGGTGATTTTTGCATTGTCAATCACATGAGTCACAGGGGATGAAACTACATAGCTATAGATTGGATAGGTGGACTGTTGGACAGCATGTAGTTTGTTAATCTGAAGTCAGCTCTATGACTGGTTGGACTGTCAGCAGGGATATAGCACTTCTTTTTGTTTTATTGTGATTTAATATCGTGCACTACTCCTGGACCAGCGTTGAAACCAGGTCACTACTGCTGACCCAGATGACTCACTGATCTGGATTTGACCCGGATTGACCCAAATTAATTACAGCCAAGGCATGTGATAAGAGCTATGTTTCGGGCCATCTCGAGCGAGCGAGACTACGCTTTGAGCATTCGATTCGTGTTGAGTAAACGAGTAGTTATGTGATAACTAAGCCGGTAAGCTATCAGTCAGTGGGTTTGGTTCCACATAGCCAGGGCCACCTACGGGGGGAAACTGGGGCAATTTTCCCTGAGCCCCAGGTCCCAAAGCTACATTATCCACATATAACTGTAGTTATAGGGCCCCACATTCTTGATTTGCCCCGGGCCCCCTACATTTTCTTGGATTCTCTTGGCATCCCTGCACGTAGCTACTGTAAGTTTACAGACAGCAATTGGGTGTGGCTTCGTGCATACCTAGTATTACAATTTCCCGATATATTAAAGTAGGTGTGGCTCACAAAATTACTTATCCTGCTGCAAGACTAGACTATGTACAACTCATACAATAATCGTTTAGTGGGCATGGCTCCACGTAAGCTTGCAGACAGCAATGGACACAGTTTTGTGCTACAGACTGCTCTTACTAATAAATGGGCATGGCTGAGCATATGTTTGCAATGCGATAAGTGGGTGTGGCTCAGGAAAGAGCTGTGCGACTAGCGTTAATAAGTTTCCATGTTGTCAAACTAACGATTTCATTTCTCATGTGACCTGATCCGGGATAATCTGTAAACCGGGTCAGACCCAGATGACCCGGACGACCCAACCCGGTTTCAATGCTGTTCTGGACCAGCTTGTTTCAGTACTTTTTATCAATGTGCTATGGTCATTGAAAATTCCAATTTTTTTGCAGGGACGTAGCCAGCCAATATTTCATGGTTGGGCATAACATCAACTTAACTACACACACACAAGAAGCACGCTCACTTTCATTCGAGACATTATCAAAGAAAAATATTAAAAAGTGTATGCACACAAGGCCTACAACTACCTATACTATAGTGTAAATAAATGCTGCTTGCATGCATGCATGCAAACATTTACTAGCTATATGCTATCTATTAAACTTGTAGGGGAGGCATCCACCGACAATCGCCGTAGCTGAGTATCACGTGACATCAAACTACTGAACCTACAAGAACCAACAATGTAAACAGTTCATCACATATTTACCACAATCAACTGGCAGTATAGTTTACAGACCAACCACCACAGCGATATGAAATGCTTTTTCAATTAAACGTCACATGGTCCCAAATGAAGGCCCGGGGTGCTAATTTATGAACTATAGCACAAATATCAGCATGCCAAGAAAGCTTCGTCCCAGACTTACAGCAGCCAATGTACATTTTGCATAAATCTGGTGTAAACCACAACTCGGTTAATCAGTACAATTTGTACACGTGACGCTTTATAATGACTTGACCTTTTCTCCATTTCCAGCTCCATTTGCATATGCTATTATTATCGAGGTTATTGTTATCTAGAAGAGTCACGTTTTCCTGTTTTCTTTCATCAACAGTAAGGTAGGTTATACGGTACTTTCCTTATCAAAAACATACGCTTGACAAATCCACTGAAACGAAATCTTTTGCTGCCAACACCATCCACACTGAATCCTACTGACGATTATCACTCACTGTGACTCAGAGATACAGTGCCACGACTGTAGTGTACCATGCTTTGACTCCATTTTAAATTTCGAATTTAAACCGCACCAAGGAGCGTGGCACGTGCGTCTTTTATAGGGACTTCCCAAGGGATTTTCCGCGTAATGGATCACGTGATATACCATCTATCTCGATCCCTTCTGAAGTCATGGTTCAAGAAATGAGGTACATATTTACGCTTTACAGTATCAAAGTAGGGTGGTTTTGTGTGCTGCTGTGAATCCTCGCGTGAATCTTAAGCTACTTGTGATGGTTGGGCAAAAGTTTGTGATGGTTGGGCAAGAAACTGTGATGGTTGGGCAAATGCCCGCCCATGCCCGCCCATGGCTATGCCACTGTTTTTTTGTGTACTTATTTGTTAACTTTTTTTGTAAATATGACTGGTGAACCCATACATACTGCATCAAAGAAAGAAATGGTGCCGTGTGCCCTGCTATCAATTATCATCTGAAAAGTGAAGTATCCTTTACACTTTGTTGTCAGCTATGTTCAACCCATTACACAGCATTACAAATCAAGAACTGTTTGAAAAGCACCTCTGCAATCAAAGTAGCCCATTATGAAGGGAAGCCATCACATGCTACTGCCAAATCGACACCTTTCGCTGTCAGCCAAGATGAATAGGACACAAAGGAGGACACTGTAAGTCCATGAAGAATGCATTGTATGTGTTGCAGTGTGCCATAAGGCACCTCTCGGGCTGAAGTGATATCGAACTGTAAAAAAATCAAACCTGTAGCCTTAGCCGTTATCGAGTTAGGCTTGTCTGTAGGCATGTTGTTGTGTTGTGTATCAGCTGGTAACAGGCTTAAATTTGGGACTTTGGAAACAGTGGAAATTGAAAACTGAAAAACTGAAACTGAAAAACTAAAATTGGTCAAAACTTCATATTAACAGGTACCTCTTAACAAAGACCACCTCTATAATAGACCACCTCTGTAATAAGACCGCCTCATTATAGTAGTTATGCCAAAAATATGGCTAAGGTGTACTCATAATGTAATAAAGTATCAATCAATCAGACAGTACTTAAAAGTTAAAATGACAGCTACAGGGTTGTACAAAAGGATAATACTATCTTACCATGCCAAGACCTAAAGTCCATGGTCATGTCACAAATGAAAATGGAACAATTGCATGCATAATTTACTCCGCTGATACTGGATTTGATAATGGATTTCTCATGAATTGTGCATGATTTAGGAGTTGTATAGTTACAAAATCAACATTAATGTTTCTTGACTTTGTGTCTTGATAATTGTTAGGCACACGTAATAAGTATCTTCGAAGATTTAAAAAGCTGAGGTGACATCAGTAATTACCGAGGTGCAGGTAATTATTGACATAACCTCAGGTTTTTAAATCCTCGTTAATGTTGCTTGTCAGTTTAACCCGGTCAGCAGGGCTTACCCTGTTGTGAGTGGGTTGCCACCGTCAACAGATGGTGGTTGTTGTTTTGGTAGGTGTGCAGGGTTCCATGGATTCTCCTATTAATTCTCAAATAGGCCCCTTTTCAACAATTTTACATGATGTATACTGTTTTACTACAAAGGCTTGGAGGTAGGAATGTTTGAGGATTCTAACATTCTCTGAAGCCACAAGAATTTCCGCATGCCACAGTGTTCCTCATAGAAACCCTGCACTGTCACACCCTGAGCTAGCCTCAAGATGGAAAAGACAAGGGAAAAAATGGGGGATTTACTAAACTCCCTGCTGGGAATGTCTGTGGTGCATGCTTCACCTCCCCACTCCCCTGTTATCAATTTAAAAAACAATTTTTTTGGCAATTTATTACATTAAACCCCACCCAGCAATCCCTTTGTGATTAATGTCTTCTAAAATACTAATATGAGATAGTTGGTAGAGGGGAGTGGTGTGGGTGGTACAAGATTCATTGTGCCATGCAGCACCATGCATTCCAACACCTCTCCACGCGCCTTTTTCTTGTGCAATGTTATTCTCCAATTATTGCCAACCCTTCTCATGTGTGTGCCTGCCCAATCTTCCCTCCAGTCATGGTGGAGCTTTGGGTTAGTCACTATCATAATACACTCATGCATGCTCGACTGCAACATTAACCTAGTTAAACTCCATAAGACGCCTATCATAAGTGTCTAACTATTACCAAGACACAAAATCCAAGTTCATTAATTTAACTATGCAACTCTTAAATCATGCACAATTCATGAGAAATCCATTATCAAATCCAGTATCAGCAGAGTAATTATGCATGCAATTACCCCATTTTCATGACCATGGACTTTAGGTCTTGGCATGGTAAGATAGTATATCCTTATGTACAACCCTGCAGCTGTCATTTTAACTTTTAAGAACTGTCTGATTGATTGATACTTTATTACATTATGAGTACACCTAATGGCCTTTTTGTTAGACCTACTTGACATAACTACTATAATGAGGTGGTCTTATTTTACAGATGGTCTTATTACAGAGGTGGTCTTTGTTAAGAGGTACTTGTTAATATGAAGTTTTGACCAATTTTAGTTTTTCAGTTTCAGTTTTTCAGTTTCAGTTTTCAATTTCCACTGTTTCCAATGTCCCCTTAAATTGTTGGGAGAATAATAGTGTACTGACTGAACAGTTACAAGGTACAAGAAAACACATGTAACAGTACAAGATAACATAGATACAACACACTTAGCAACTGGCGCACCTGTAAGCGCATGGTAGTTTTGCTGACTAATGGTGATATTTTCCTGAACCAAAAATCAGGACTGTCAAACTAGTTGTTAACATTTTGTATAAATAGACTACTAGTATGGCTAGGGCCTGACTGAGCCATTTGTTAGAAACAATGTTTCTAGTGCTTGTGATATGAATTTAAAAATTAATTTTGTGACCACAGTGTTTTGCTTTAGGCCATATTGTAGCCATATTTCAGCAACTATACACATTATTCACACATCGTCTAGTCAGTCCCTCACAATTGATGTTCTTCAAACTTTAGAATTGTTAGTAAGTTCTCATGGTTCTTCATTGGTCTGATTTTTGGTTCACAGTTCACTAATTGGCATGGGGACAACTCATGTTTCCATATCAACATATGAATTCCATGTCGATTAATGATAAGTTAAGAATGCATAAATATTTGATAACAATGGATTAAGAAAATCAAATTCCTAAATCATAAAAAAATAATTGATAGTGTACATGTGGGTTTACAGTATCCCGTAACCTTAATAATATTTTATTTTAAAATTCTGTTTAATAATTTAAAAAACATTTATGTAGCAACTTGTTGAAAGCATTTCGGGTTGATCTGAAAGCTTGTTTGTGCTTAGTTTTACCTAACCAATACTGCCTCATCGTCGTCAGGGAAAATTGAGGCTGGTTTTGGGTGATATTTTTACATGGCCACGCCTACTCCTTTGTGGTCCCTACTATACAGTACTATCTTACTGTATGATTAATGTGCCCTGTGCAATTGGTTTCACATTGTAAGTGGATAGAGCAATTTTTATTGTTCTAGCTTTACTTAAATTTTGCATCCAGCTCTTAACTTTTAATAAGTACATTTTGTTATCTGTTTTGTTACAGAATATAACTGAAGCAAAACCTGACAGAAGGCATAGTTTATACACCTATTTCACCATTGCTACTGATATAGAGAACATCCGCGGAGTGTTCAACAGTCTTCGTGACATAGCTCAAAAGCAACATCTACGCCAGTATGAGCTCTTGTGAAGCCAGCGATTAATGCTACATAAACTTATGACTATTTTCATGTAAAAATAAAACCAGTAACAATAATAATAATAAAATGTATACAACTTGCATAAAAGACACTACCGTAAATCAGGAAAATTTCGGTGTAGAGAATTTTCATCTATTAAAATTTCAATTCAACATAATTTTCATCACTAGCATAATCGACAAAAAAATTTTGACAGAATAACTATTTGTATGCACGAATTATTCGTATAGTTAAAATAATTCTTTGTTTTAATTTTTGTCGATACAGCCAGTGACGAAAATTTTTTGACGATGAATTTTTCCCTGATTTACGGTATACCTGACATACGTATTAGTGTTGTTTTAGTTAACCGAAACTAAAACTAAAAGTAGTTTTAGTGAGGGCTTTTACTTTTAGTTATCTGAAACTAAAACTCAAGTTTTTCTGATTTGTCAAAAGACTAAAACTAAAACTAAAAGTGCCTCAATTCTTATATGGAAACTTATACTAAAACTAAAAATATCATTTAATGTTTACAAATAACTGAAACTAAAACTGAAAGTACTTGCCAAGTATACAAATAATTAAAACTAAAAGTACCTTGCTACGTATATTGTAGTAACACATATAGTTAATTATTCACTATACACATACTATCTGCCAGTGTATATAAAAGTAACTAAAAGTGTTTTGCTATAAATATATTTAATAATCATCACGATGGTTTAATGTTAAAAAAGTTACTACTGCGACGTTGTCAAGCAGGATGTAGCTAACTTAAACTATCACAGAGTTTAATTATAAGCGCTCTGTGAAATCATGTGCACTGTATTATTTGAAAAAAATCATGCAGGTAAGCTACTGCATTTATTATTGCATGAACTAAACATGTTGGGTTGCATCAAATTATTGAAGGGTGGTATGCACTGACTGCTAAATCGGTCGTCATATTTACTACAATTATTGTTTTGGCACTTGGTACAGCGAATCATTTTGATTTTGGTATCTTAGTACATTCTGTTGATCTTGTGCTTACCATGTCTATCTTGGCACCTTAATTGTCACATTGTGTATCTTGTATTTTTAGAATCTGTTTTGCCGCAACAAACAAGCAAACTTATTATGCTTTTAAATTTGCAAGTGTGTAGTTTTTATCGCTCAATAGTCAATACAATAACACAAACACTGTTTGCCATGTGGCACTTGTCTATCACTGTCTAGTGATGGTGGTTGTTTTGGTAAGTTGTGCAGGGTTCCACAGTTCTCCTACATTTGACGCCACAGGAATTTCTAACGTCATCCTACCAATCCTAATGAAACCCTGCACTATCACACCTCAAGCTAACCTTTGAGTTGGAGGCAACTCATGGAATGGGGCAAACTCTACCTCATGAGACTCGCATGTGGGTGCATATC